>NW_009193254.1:0-3094 GCF_000690835.1 Fulmarus glacialis
ATATATATATAGTGACCTTAGATCTGAACTCCTTGAAATGCAAAGAAAGAGATTAAAGATTATGATGCTTAGGGATGTAGTGCCTAAAAATTAGAGATCCACCTCCGAAAATGAAACACATAATACCAAGGTGTTTCTGTAGACATAATACTAAGATTTGTTCCCATATTGGGAAATCACAGCAGCAGTGTACCAAGTGGGAGGGACATATGAGTCAGGCAAAAGATAGCTAAAACTCCATGGTAGCCTCAGAGGACTATCTCAGTAGGTGCTACTGTGAAATGAGGATTTTAGATTCTAATCCTAGGTTCCACAAATTATTTAGGGTCCTAAATTTAGAATAATTTAATAAGTTAAGTTCACAAAAAAAAGATCAAGAAAAACTCACTTATCAAGCTCAGATACTTCAGACAATCTAATATCTAAGTTTTAAAACAACAACGAATCATCTCTAGTGTCTGAAGTACTTTTAGTGTGTGATTACTAATTTACACCTCAGTTCAGTAATTATTAAGACAGAGTTTGCTTATCCAGAGTTTGGACACATCAGTCTTTCAATCCTCATTTATAATTATCTGGTTTTAGCAATCGAGTGGAGAGCAGAAACTCTTTGCTTGTTCCATAATTTAGTAGTTTGGGAACATGCCTGGGATTTGAGAAACGATTTAGGTTTGTGAATCAAACTCTTACACTGAAGTGGCTTAGAGTTTGCTTCAACAACTACATTGGTAGTTGCTCTTTAGTATGGGATGACAAATGCCCTTGAGAGGTCCTAGTGAAAGAGAGAGGTTCAGTGAAAGCAGGGATTATAGCCAGAAAGATTTTACCTGAAATCTTAGTTGCCAATTTACCCAAGCCAGCTTAGCAGGGCTAGGGGTATGTGGGAGGGGAGCAGTCATGAAACAGTATTACAAAGAATGGCTGAAGTTTCCTTTCTAAATGGCTGGACAGTTAACTAAGAACAAAGAAAAGAAAAAGGAAAGGAAAAAAAAAAAAAACCAACACAAAACCAAAACCCAAACGAAACCTGACTCTTGACTACAAATTACCGTATCATGAATATGTATCATATAGCATCCAAAAATATACTACAGAAACTGAGAAACCTGATTTTATATGCAGCAAGGGATCTACTCTTAGCATTTTTACTGATAACTAACAGGTTACCTACGCATCCATCCTCATTGACTTATTCCTTCTTTAAATCAGTAGGGTTAATTCCATGCCTGAGGTTTGAAAATTTGGAAAGTAATTGTGAGGCTCTGTTCCGGACAAAAGTTAAAGAAATCTGGTTTCACACCTGTATTGGAATATATTTGTTTGTTTATTTATTTAAATATTGGAGTGGGTATGAGCTCACATTTCATATGAGGTTCTTTCCCTTCCTTAGTGGGAAATAGATGAGGGGAGTCTTGGAATCAGGGTCTTGGAAATGTAACTGAAAAGAATCCTGATATCTTTAATTCTAAGTGTGGATAGCTATTCATATTTAGTCTCCAGTCTCCACCCTGCAAGGTGGGAGAATTTTTGGTGAAAGTTCTAAAATAAATTTTTTAAGTTTTTCCTTTTTTTCCCACATAACTTGCCAAACTCAGACTTTAAATATGAAAGCTTTCATTTATGGATATAGATAGCATATTTTTAGTAAAATTGAAGTTTTAGAAGTGCTGCTATTCCACACACTTTTCTCCCAGGAAGAAAAATGACAAACCTCTTACACACAGGAGCAAATGTTGGGTTTTTTTTCCAAATAATTTCGTACCCTTGCAAATCCAGCCCATTTTACATGTCTGTTTTTGCTGTAGTTTTGAAAGAATAATTTTATAATAAGCCCTGAAATTTGCTACATGTGGGCCATTTTAGTCATAATAAAGGTATGAATTTCATAGGGGCAGGGTCCTGACTCCTCTCTACTCCTCCTCATCAATGCTCCAGCTCAGGCTTCTCTCTGGAATTCAGCAACAGTACAGTCACAAAGGTAATGAGGTAGTCTCTTGAGGAAAGGATTTCTTCAGGACTCCAAGGCACTCCAGTTACAGATATTTTCCCCAAAGTGTATTGCTTGAAGAGAATGATTCTTTGCCTCTGCGTTGCCCTGAGGCATTTACCAGGATAATGAGACCAGTCATTCATTTCCTAAGGCAAACTGGGGTCTGTGGATTGCCAGTGAACCATGGATCATTTGACATTGTCCCATGGAGAGCTGTCTGGTCAAAGGACGGCAGCTTTCCTCCTTGTTTCCAGCTGCTGTATTGCACTAAAGACAGCTAGAAATACATTAAATACTTCCCTAACACTACTTTCCCTTGTAAGCAATTGCTGCTGTTGCCACAGGGATCTTAAGGGTTCTGAAGTGCGAGAAACAGTCCGACATGGTTATAAAGAGTTGTGGAGGTTACTGAGACAGCTGTGTGTAATACATTTTTCAGGTCTTTTGACTCAGCAAATCCTAAAGAACCAACAGTTCAGTATTCTAACCTAATACTCTAATAACTTCATTTTATATACACAAACAGGAACAGAATGAACAAGATTTGAACTTAGTGTAGAAAAGTACAACAATGATAAAAGCTGAAAGCTTTAAATACAATATATTAATATACAAATGTGAAAATACTTAAAAATTTCCAGACATCTACTTTAAACACTTTCTTCAAAATAAGATTGTAAAGACATGTTAAGCCTTTTGAAAATTAAATTATCTTCTAGGGAAGAAAGAACTAAAACAAAATAAACAATAAAAATGACCCGAAAATAAATTTTCTTCCTTAGTAATCTTCTGGGTTTTTTTAGGAAAATGTATGGGTTACTTTTTTCCTTCTAATTCTGTTTTCAATGAAAGCCAAAATATTATTTATAGGACTTTTTTGTCTAGTTCCTCTTCTATAAATTTAATCTTACTGGTAGTGTTACAAATGATTTTCAAACAGCTCTAGGAGAAAGGGCTTTTACATGATCGCAAAACTTCAGCTTGCACAGTCCTGAGCATTCAGGTTTTATTCAACAGGTCTCTCAATGTCTTCATCTCATATAGACAATGGTCTTAGTACCTAAAAAGAGTACTTCACAGATGCTGTCATCAGCTTTTAGGGAA
>NW_009193254.1:3114-28919 GCF_000690835.1 Fulmarus glacialis
TTTAAAATATATGCTTAAACTCTGGAACCTATTTAATGTTAAATTGCTTGATTACTTTAAATACAATTTATACAAAGTTACATGAGTGTAGTTTTAACATAGTGAAAAAATTTTAATCTAATAATGGAACATGAAAACCTACATTTAGCTTTGCTAATATTTTCTCATTAATGTTTGAAAACGTGTCTTTTGTTCTCCATTCACTTGCAAGAATTTACAATACAGTAACTTTGCAGGAACTGTTACGGGTGAAGTTCTAGGGCTGTGTTAAACCTTTCAGGATTATTCTCATCAGTAAATGAAATAATCATATAATATTCTTTGTTCATAGGCACCTCTCAGACAAAGTTTCTTTTTGACATATTCCTAGAGATAAAGGATTTTTTTTTTTTTTTTTTTTTTTTTTAGATACTTTACAGGCTAATTTAATTAAAAACCAAAGAAACTAGCAAGTTACAGACTGAATGTTTAGGAAATTGGCTAACAGGCTGCACTCAGAGGGTGGTGATCAACGGATTTTACTCAGACTGGCAGTCTGTCACAAGGAGGGTACCCTGGGGACTGATACTGGGTCCCTTGCTGTTCAACATCTTCATAAGTGATCTGGATGATAAGATTGAAAGCCCCCTCACCATGTTCACTGATGACACTAAACTGGGTGGTGAGATGGACGTGTCAGAAGGGAAAGCCATCTTACAGAGAGACCTGGACAGGCTGGAAGAACAGTATGAAGTCTGACAAAGATAAGTGCAAAGTCCTGCACCTGAGACAACATAACCGAAGATCGCAGTACAGGCTAGGATCACTGTGGCTGGGGAGCAGCCTTGCTGAAAGGGACATAGGGGTCCTGGTGGACAAGAAGCTGAACATGGGTCAGCAGTGCAGTGCTGCAGCAACAAAGACAAATCAGATCCTGGGCTGCATCTGCAGGGTCATTACTAGCAGAGATAGAGGTGTGATCACCCCACTCTATTCAGTGCTAGTCAGGCTGCACCTGAAGTACTGTGTCCAGTTCTGGTGGCCACAATTCAAGAAAGATGTGGACAGACTGGAGAGAGTCCAAAGGAAGGCCACAAAGATGGTCAAAGGGCTGGAGAACCTGCCCTGTGAGGAAAGACTGAAGGAGTTAGGTCTTTTTTTTCTGCAGAAGAGAAGGCTCAGGGGGGACCTCATCACAGTATGCTAGTACTTAAAGGGCAGCTACAAAGAGGACAGAGGCTCTCCCTTCACAAGGAGCCACATGGAGGAGACAAGGGGCAATAGGTACAAGTTGCACTGGGAGAAGGTTTCATCTTGACAGAAGAAAGAAATTTGTTATGGTGAGAACAATCATTCACTGGAACAACCTCTTCAGGGATGTGGCAGAGTACCCATCACTGGAGGTTTTCAATATGTGATTGGACATGGTCCTAGATAATCTCATCTAGGCTTATTTTCCTACAAAAAGTTGAACCAGATGATCTTTTGAGGTCCCTTCCAACTTGGGCTGTTCTATGATTCTATGAAACAAACAAACAAACGAACAAACAAACCCTCCCCCCAGCTGCCCCAAAATTTCTCTTGTTCTAAAAATATTTTAACGGTTAAAATATTTTTATGTCAAACCTTGGCAAGGCTCATTTTTGCTGCCAGATTGTCTGTATATTAAAAAATAGAACAAAGGTTCTTTGAGGCAAGGCAAGGAGTTTTGGAGAAACAGGTTTTGCTGCTGCCACACAGTCACTAAAGTTGTTAAGCTACTTAGGATGGGATGGAAATTGAAATTTTATTGAAGCTGATGTATTTTACAGAGACATAACAGTTTCAATAAGGATTGTAAACAGGATGATTTCTTAGGAAAAGTGTCAATGCCCTAGCATTTCTCAAGAGAGTAAAAATCAAGAATCAAAACAAGAAACAAAAAAAGGCAACAGAGACAGACCAAAAGAAATTGAATTTAAAAGGCTGTATTTTCAGACTGAAAATGCATATTCTGACAAAAATTATTCTCAGTTGCATTTAAAGTATTTCTTGTTGTTCCAATGTAAAAATAAGTATTTTAAAACCTAAGTTTGTGAAATTATCTCAAGATGGAATACCTGGTCTCTCAGGAGCTCTAATACTTTTTTAATTAAAACTGTCAACTTAGTACGGAACAGATAATATAAGACAAATAGTATCTGCTCTTAACATTGCTGGATCTTCCACCCTTATGAGGATCTGTTGTAGCCTGAGATTTATTTTGGAAGGGGAGGAGTAGTGGGGAAGCTGTTTCTGCTTTGATTTTTGCTTAAAATTAACCTGTTAATATGTATTTCTACATAAAAGAAACATTTTAAAAACAGAAATTACTGTTGTTGCTGTTGCCATTAAAGGGGACTATCTCATGTTAGCTAAACTAGGGAATATGGGTCTTCCTCAGCTCCCAGCCTCTGTACAAGTACTTCCATATCTAACAGGCTAGGAGATTGCAAAAAGGGGCAAGTGCAAATCTAATATGTATGTGACATCAAGTTTAGATTACTTCATTCAGTGTGGCTAGAAAACTGATGGGACATTTCTTTGATTTCAGAAAACAGCCATTTATTCACTGTGTTGACTCAAGGACACTACTGACCTTAATCTTCTGGGTCTTTATGGACCTGGCTTACATGACCCCACAATACACTGTGGAGGTTCTAGCCTGTTCTAGCTTCTTCAGGATGGCAACTTGCCCCATCATCTGTGTTTCCCAGGACTCATGGCATTGCCAGCCTCAAGGATGAAGCTCAGGAGAGGGGGAAGATGGGGTTTCCTTGGCAACATGCCCATGGACTCAGCACTGATTATGAGAGATTAGAGGGACCGGTCGTTTCTCAGGCTTCAGAGCACAGAGACAAAGTAATTTCTTCCACTGAGCATTTCAGCAGGTGTAACTTAAAACAGTAGTAAAAGGGTTAGGTGAAAAATCAAAGGATTCAAGAAAATGCAAGGCTCTTGCCTCTTCTTAGAAGAAAAAATCAAGGATGGGGAAGAAGGGCAGTTACCGTCCTTTTTCAAACGTGCCTGAGTAATACTGAGAGGTAAAAGAAGAAAAGGAGACCATACACATTTCTGGATTCAAAATCTATGTGAAGGGCACAGGCACTCACATTATGTCACCACATTGGAATTTGAAGGTTTAAATGAAAAGAATGATCATTGTTTTGTTACAAAATAATTAAACCAAAAATTTATAAGTTGCTTGATCTAAACACATAGATTTTGTGCAGCATTATCTCACTAGTTAGTCGAGTCTACATTCACAAAATGGTTCAGAAACTGAAGAAAGAGACTCCTTCTCTAAGTATCCCTTCCTCCCTCAAAATCAATCAACTAAAAATCATGTACCCAGTTGTTTATCAAAAGGTCATGAAAAGAAGAGATAACAAATTCGTTTCAAGTAATATTGATCTTTTTTCTACAGATTTTCCTTCTGGATGGTGGTCAGGCAAAAGTGGTGGATTTTTTACTCACCAATTTTTCACTGCTGACCATAGGAACTGTACCTCATACTGTGGAGCCAAATATATCTCATTTGATGATGCAATTTGTGCGATGCAGTCAGTTAGATTCATCTCTCTGATGGTAAAACATTATAATGTATCTTGATTGATGCCTAGTGTGGTGGTGCTTTTCCTCCCCACCTCTCCTAGGCCACTTGTTGATCTCAGAAATTTCCATGAAATCTTGGCCTTGGTATACTGAGTCTGGCGGTTGAGCGCTCCTTGACCGTATCAGAAACTCTGCGTAGTTGAGGATGGCAACGTACTCCTGCTGCCTGGCCCAGTTGTCAAGTAGAAAAACACTGAAACCTTGAGAATTTTTTAGTAATCACCACCTGGGACTGTGGCCAGGATGGAAATTGACAGATGACGAAAGCCAACCATCTTGCGAACCTATAAATGGTGGTCCTAAGTGAGAACCTTTGAGCTCTCCTGGACTGCAATGGGCTGCACTCAGCATCTCCCTCTCAGTGGGATGCCTCTCAGAGCTTGTGTCCTCTCGAGTCTGCGATATTCAGAGGACCATTGCCGACAACGGTGGTGAGCTGAACCCCTTCACTCCTCAAAGCTCAACCCTTTGGCCGTTGAGAAAGAAATGCCTAGACGTTCGACACGAATATTTCTTCACTGAAATCTAGGGCAATTTTTAACAGGAACCTTCTGTACATTTTTATATATATATATTTCTCTGTGTGTGTGTGCATGAACTGATAGAAAGCATAATTTGTAATTAAGTCATGATCGTAGTAGACTTACTAACTCAGTTTGTAAATATTAAACTAGTTAATGATTAAGTTCTACTAAAGTTTGTTAATGATTAATTGATAATTAAGTGTTGCTAAACTGTGAATGAACCCTAGACTGCTGCTAAACACATACAGTCCCTAGGATATAAACCCTTAGATGATTTTCCTTTATATGTTACATCTGTGTAGCAAGTAATAGAGTGAACCTTGCCATCGAGATCTCTTAGGTCGCACCTTCATAAATCTCTATTAAAATTACTTTCTGCTAATACCTTTGACGGTGATTCTTTAAGTGGCCTCTAAACCACTCATTCACAACACGTAGGAAACAAGCATCCTTGGAAAAATGCAAGACTCCTGAAGCTGTTAATTTCAGCTAAGGCTTTATGTAGTCAAATAAAGCAATTAAACTGCATTGAAGCCTCATAAAATCAACAGATGATGCTGTGAGTTTTAGTGATATTATTTGCAGGTGGCATGAACAATATGCTTTGCACAGTTGGTAGTCTGGATAGACCGAGTGAAAGATAAGAGAAGTTAATGATTTAAGATAAAAATAGTATCACTGAATACAACTACAAATAGAATTGTGCTAGGCTGTGAAAGTAAAGGATAAGTATTAATTATTTGGATAACTGTACTCTGCATGGCAAGATCAGTTACATCCAATCTTATAGGCAGGGCAATGGGCTCTTCTATTAAAAATGTTACTTGATATTTTCTTTGATAAGACTCATTTTAGTTGCTTATACACTTTCCAAACTTTAATGATTCAGACTTACAGAAATTTGCCCATTTGATACCTGCCTTAGGTCAATTATTTTCAAGCATTTTTCAAAAACAAGACCAGTGAGCAAGTTCCAACAATGTTCTGATAATATTCCTGTAATGAAAGTTATTGTGTGCAATACTAAATTGTGTAAATAGGTACAGTGCTTACTATGCAAAAAGAATACAATTTTTACTCTTGTGCATTGCAGAATCAGTATGTTGTTCAGTGAGCAGCTTGGGCAGTTGTTCCATTATGTATTTTTTGTATGATGCAAAATTCCCTTGGCTTGAAAAAGAAACTTGCATCATTGACTTTAATGGGTCTTTGCTTGACAACAATGATACACCAGAATGTTGCATATTCAAATGGGTCAGAGACACAGAGCAATCTGCTTTGCTCCCAGCTGTGCAGTTATCACAATTTTACTAGGCAGACTAGAATTCATTTGCTTCCTAACTGAACATGTCTATATAAAACAAAATCGCATCTTTCTCTTAAAAATAAACAAACAAACAAGCAAACTCCACACCCCACATTTTGTGGTGGAGTTATGCCTGAATTAGGAAAACACAGGCATAGATACATATTATGGTTTAAGATAGTCTTACCAGAGGGAGATGAAAAAAAGCTTGTTGAGTTCTGTTTCTATGTATCTACTTGCATTTAACCAAAAAGAAAAGAGTAAATTATGAAAGTTGATGTATTGTATGTGCACAATAAAATACAGTTCATTTCAGCTTTACAACAAAACATAGGTCAGTAAAAATCACAAACTGCCATAGATATCGATTAATGTCAACACTGCACAATACTGTATATGACAACCAGACAAAGGAATCCGTTCTCTTATACAACTTGTTGGTAGACTTGCTGGTGCAATGTTTTGGCTTCCTGGAAGTTAAGAAAAGGAGGAAAAATAATGAAAAAAAGACAAACTTCTTCCTTTTCTTTGTTAAAAAGCACAATCTAACTAGAACAGAGACATATTTAGAGCAGTTTCACTGCCCAACACTTAGGTGTTACCTACTGAATATTTCTAACAAGAAACAGCATTTACAAACTGGAGATTAGTAAGAATTCTCAAAGAAAGAAAGAAATAAAAATAAAGAAAGAAAGAGACAGAAAAAGAAAGAAAAGAAAGAACACGGTCACTGATGCTTTAAGCAGAAAAAGGCACACTGGAAAATAGCTCCTCTACATGAAAAATTTCTGAGCTCACTTTATTCCAGACTTTAATAGCCAGTCCAGAGAAAACTTAGATGAAAGAAAGCTTTCTCAACAGACTATAAAAGCAATTGAACTTTTAATTCTGCCCCATCTTTCCTGAACAACAACAGTATCCAGTTCATAAAGAATTCCTACAAAAAACCTACTCGATTATGTATGATCTCTTGGAGTGAAGTCACAAAAGCAGCCGTCACGCAGTGTATCCTAACCCATTCTCTTGTTAGCAGACCCACTGTTTCACAGTGGGAACAGCATTTTCTGCAATAATAAGTAAATCCATCTTCACACCTTTTCTGACTGAAGTCACTTTGGTTTGTATCATAATTTTTTCTTCTTTACAATGTAAGAACCCAAGAATGTTGCCTAATTTATTAAATGTTTCATTTATTATTCATGTTTGTTAGGTTAATTAAAACAACACACCAGAATATTCAGTTGGGATGTATAATTCTTTTGTTAGCTCTCAGTATTTCTTTCTACCTATCCTATGTAGAGTTTGACTGAAAAAGCATTCTGTAAGGATTTCTACTTTGTCATGTACAACATTTCATATTTTTCCAAAATTCTAGTGTATCTAAACAGGGAATAGCTTAGTTTTGGGTTGGAGTTTTAGATTTTTTTTTTTTTTTCCCCTTGTTTTTTCTTTCATTTTCATCTGTTTCAGATCAATTCAATTTTCTGTTGGTTTGTTTGGGGTTTTTTTAATACAAATTTAACAGATGTGTTCAATTATTTGGCTGAAATTAAATGAACTCTTTGTCTTCACTGTCCAGAAGCTGAATATCACTTGAACCTAGCATTCTGAGACCTGTTTATATCCTATTTAATTCAGTGGTTTGTGAATGCAGAACTGTCCTCTGTGCCTTTAGAAAGGACCTTGAAACATAATTCCTCCTTCAATTCTCTTATGTTACATTATTCACTTTCCAGGAAGGCAAAACTTAGCCCATTCTAACATTCTTACCATAGTCAGCAGGGGTTACTATGCTTTCTTTACATTTCAGTGCAATAACCGTTAAGGTCACTGGCTCTTAATGAAAGTTTATGAAGAGTGAAGCCTTTCTTAATTACCTGATTTTTCATTTAAGATACTTAAAGCCATTCAGAGGCATTTGTTTACCCCATTCACTGCTCCTTAATGTGCCAGCTTTTCCAAGGTTGATTAATCATCCTTCCCACTCAACAGGGAATGCTACCTACAATGAAAGTCTCTTAGATTTTAATCTCATGATATATTATATACCACGCTTTCAAAACATGCTTACTGAATGGAAGGCAAATTCTGACGTGAAAAAGGATGATCAACACTTCAAAGTGTAGGCTTAGAGTTTTTTGTTTGTTTTGGTTTTTATTTCTGATCTTATCCCAGGGTTCATATTTATTCATGTGTTCAGTTTGGCTATCCCTTTCTCTTTTCGTCATTTAGCATGTCATTATGCTGTTCACCGCATGTATTTCCCCTTCTTTTACTCTTTCTTCTCTTTCCTTGCAGTCATAAATTGTTTTTTTCATTAAGCAATATATTTAAAAGGTGATAATTAGATCTCAGAAAGAGCTCCCTTCTATGACTTATATTGTTATTGGAACATTAGCAATCCTCTTCACTCTGCATAGTTAATGCTAGAAGTTACAAACAGGTTTTAAAAGTCTTGAATAGCAAAATAAGTGAATATATTTATGGAAACACCTGATGTTGAAGGAACAAAACCAGTAAAAAAGCTTAAACGTGATTCATTCATTTAAACTTCAGAAGCTAACAGGTAATGAATGATTAAACTGCATCAAGAAAGTCACTCTGATAATAATGTCACCAGTTTGCCACCTAGGAAAGGTTTGATGCCGTGTACTGGTTAAAATTGATAATTACCGTATGAATCTCAGGCTATGAAAAACTGTGTAGCTTGATACAAGAAAAGTTAAACTAATGATTAGTTCAAAAAGAAGACGGCAGCTGATACAGAAAATGATGCTAATCTGTCTGGCTTTCTGTTATTTTAACGATAAATTCTCCACATTTCATTTATTTATTTATTTATTTATTGTTCAGTAAAACAACCAATTTAATGAATAAAGGTGAAAGAGTTTGGACAGAGAAACTGGTAAATAAACCCAAGTAGAACTGCCAAGTCCCTGTTTCTAGATGATATCACATTTGTAGCCATTTTAAGTTTCCTTATTCTCAACCAATTTTTTTAACAATTTGCCTTTCTCATTGACTGTTAGATGGGTATCATATCTGAACTGTAGAAGCAAGATTGGTTTTAATTATTCAAAAGCAAAAAAGCATCTACCACGTAAATATATCCATACATATGTTGTTATATACACCACTGAGTACATATGCATACATAGAGAGAGAGGATTCTGTGATCCCAGCAAGTTTCCTGGACTAGGAGCTGATAAGCCAAATATAAAAAGCTGCCAGCTCAACTTTTAAACAAGATGCATGTTTCTAAACTGAAGGTCTCCTCAGCAGTCACAATATCCTCACAGACGTGATCTGATAGTAACGTCTGGCCTGAATCGAAAATTAATTATAATAAAGCTTTGTACTCTGACATGGTCATTGTGAGTTCATGTATATTAGTTTCAGTTTTTTAGTGTAAACACTGGCATAGCCATTTTAAAAATACTGTTTCTTAAACAGGAAGCATGAGTGAAAACAGCTGAATAGTGGCTCATTAAGCGTAAATAAGAAAAGCAGCTATCATAGCATATATTCTGTGTGGAAGAGGATAGTGACTCACCTGACTGGCTGCACAGCTTGCATGTGGGAGCCACCCACATCTGGCCTCCTTGGAAAGGAGATATGAAACCTATATTCAGTTATATTTGAAGACATTGTGAAAGAGGAATAAAGTGGGTTTTGACTGATATAGGAACAACCTAATACCAAGAAAAAAATACAATGGATGTTTGGTTTTGCATATCACTGGATCCACTGTATATCAAGGGGATTTATACTTTTCTAATAAATAGTTTCTGCATGTTCCTGGTGTTTACTTTATCACTGAGTAAACCAGTAGTGATTATATGAAGAAACTCTAAGTTAGACTCAGAAATTAATTAAAATTTAGCACTGGAATATCTAACTTGAATGACCAATATACCAGTATGTCATAGGATATCAAAATGCCTTTTAACATCTTGGTTCCCTCCAGAATGAGAAGGAACACACCTGAGTAAAGCACTCATAAAAGGTATTGTGTAAAGAGAGGAAGACGTAGTATAACCAGGAAACTTCAAAGACAGGAGTTATGATTTATAGGAACTGGTGAAGTAGATCTGGAACAAAGGAAACCTCTGTCTCTGCTGGGATTTACTACCATTGTTTCTGAATTAGTCCTGAAAGTCACATCAGCCTTCTCTCACACAAAGAGGATAGTATCCTCTGCAGTCGCCCTATTCCCCCTTATGTGATAGATGTCAATGTATGCTCTAAAAGATCTGGGATGATACTAAAGAAAAATGTCATCAGCATTATTCTCAAACTCCAGCAGTTGGAAAAGATGAGGATAAAAAAGGCATTTCTTTAGTAACCCAAACTTTCAAAATTAAATATCAGACATCTCAAGACATACTAAGAAAAAAATAAAAAAAGAAAATTTGCACTACATTCAAAGGTGGTGACAGTTTTGTGTTTCTATTAACAACAGAAGGTAACAATGGCAGATCCTTTGCACATACGAAGATCGGGAGCCATATTTTTCCCCATGACCTGGTTGCCAATAACAACATGATGATGTGTTTGGCCTTTTGATCAAATGCCTTAACCCTGAGACACTGCAGGTTATGCAGAACAAAACCAGTTCCTTTCACACTAACTTACCAGTCTCCAACTTGATCTGTTTGTGGACAAAGCAAAAAATGCACAGGTCATACATATGAGCTTGCTAGCATCAGAAAGCTAGATGTGCCTTGGGAAAAGAGAGGAATATAAGGATTTATATATTCATCTGGGGATGATTTTATAAAGAACCTCATGTCTGTCATCCTCCAAGTCTTTGACTTTTTGTATGATGTTACTGCTAAAACCACTTATAGCACTTAGGATCTAACCTTATCGGTAGTAGAGTATGTTTAAATGTACCCTGCATGCCCTTGGCACTGGAAGAAGTTTGAGTACAAATGTCTTCTGACTTAAATATATAAGGGATGAAATAACAGTAAGAAATAATCTGTTAGAAAAATTCTTATTGCAACCAGTTTGATTAGGTATTTTTGAAGGTCCAAGCAAGTTAAAAATGCCCTGGAATTTAGGAGGCATCTAAACATTTTTTCCTAAAAATTCCAAAAAAACATGATCTTGTAAATATAGTTGCTATGGATGAAAAAGTAAGAACGGTCTTATTTATTTAATGGGAACATCTGTGTGATTTCAACTAGGGGGACGATTTTAAGTTTTCATCTTTGGCTTCTGCATTCTTGCCCTGTTAAGTTAATGCCTTCTCACTTACAAGTTACTTTTAATCACCAAGAAAGGATTTATTCTTTCCAAAAGACCAAAATGAAGATTCTTCACTGCATTTGCTGTAGCTAAATATTGTATATACAAATATTTTTACTTCTTTTTACCTCTTTTTCTGTCTCAATTTTTTATCTTCCGTTTTTCCACAGTGAACTCTGGGAGGAAGAATTTCTTTAACTGTTGTCCTAAAATTGAAGTTCTCCATGCCTGAAAACTATCCTAGCTGGGGAAAAAAAAAAAAAAAAAAAAAGATATTACTGTCTTCTACAACCTTTTTCTTTTTCTTACCAAGTGGTCATATGTTCTGCATTTGTGCATGGAGCTCCATGGATGTTATGTGAGCTATGTATCCCCACACATATTCTTGAAGAGTTTTTGGTTGCTCTTAATAGTTAAGTTTGGGGTTTTTTGTTGGGGAAGGCATTTTTTTTTTGTAGTTATGTGCCATATGGCTATACTTTTTTGTTCTCCATCTTTTCTCAGTTCAACCTAAACATATCACAGAAAAATAAAATAATATATGGAGGAATGACTGGTTGGTGAAAACTTGGGATATCAAAAGCAGGAGTAAATGGTCATGTCTTCTACTGAAGAAAGATCACCAATGGAATACATTGGAGATTTGTGGTGGGACCTGTATTGTTTAACATATTCACAGATTACCTGGAAAGGGAAGTGAGCAGAAAGTTGACTGATGATCTAAAATTATTAATAATGGTAAGAATAAGGACAGATTGTGAAGAAGTGCAGAAATACTATGTAAGTTTGAGGAACTGGGGAATCAAGGTGTAGGTGAAGTTCAATAAAGATAAATAAAATACTGCACACAAGGAAGAATAATCTTAATTTCACATATAAAATTATGGTGTCAGAGCTGACTTACTGCTCAGGAACAAAATCTTAGAGTCAAGATTAGACAGATCATCTCAATTCTCGTAACAATGAAAAATCCAATCAAGTATTGGGAATTATCAGGAAAGAAACAGAGAACAAAACAGAAATAATCATTAATTCAGTGCAGAAATTCTTAATTTGCCTTGAATACATTTGGCAATCCTGTTCCCCCTATCTCAAAAAAGATAGAGTAGAAAAGGAAGAGTCTCAGAGAAAAACAATAAGTGTTCAAAACCATAGAACAGCTTTTGTACAGTAAATAGATGAATAGCCTGAGTCTCTTCAGCATGGTGACTACTGAAGGGAAAATATGACAGAGATATATAAAATCAAAAGGAGCATGGAGAAACTGAACAGGGATCAGTATTCCCTAATTTTTTTCCATCAAAGGTAGGGGATGCCAAATGGACATAGCTAGAGCCAGGTTCCAAATACCAAACACTTTCTGTGGGTTTAAAAAAAAAAAAAAAAAAAAAAAAAAAATTAACAAATTAAAAAGAAATAAATATTTCTTCATGCAATAGGTAATAGACTTGTGAAACTTACTGCTGAAGAACATTGTGGATGGACAATATTTATAAGCATTAAATGGAAGACAATGAAAAATTGGAAAAAATGTATTTTGTATTATTAAATAGAAATCACCTGTAGCTCAAAAAAATTCACTGCAATAGTTTGAGGATAGGATAGTAATGTACAACAGCCTAAGGATGGGGAAAATAATATATATGCTTACCTTGCCGTTACAGCCCCTACACAGTCCTTAAGATCATCCTTGATGATCAGGCAGGATACTAAAATCTCAATACAATTATTCATGCATTCTTAATATTTAAGGACAAATGAAAAATTAATGTGTTCCATAGGTATTTTGAAACAATCCACATTAAAAAAGAGAGCAAACTGATATCTTAATTGTCATTATTTCTTATGGATAACATCGGTGGAAGAGAGATGCATGTTTGTGGTGTTTATTTAGCAAAAATGTTTTGCATTCTGAATAGTGATCCTGTTGGTAGGTGACACAGGCAACTACATACAGGCAGACATGTACTTTTCCATTCGACTACATTTTTATACTAGCATATGTTAATACCTTGCAATTTTCAAGAATGTTTTTTTATCGGGTTTTTCTTTGGCATAGATATATGAACTGCAGGTTGACAGAACTGGATGTTATTCTAAATTCTAGATTTACATTCTAAAATTTTGACATCCAAAACGTCATCAAGAAAATTGAGAAAAAACAAATTGAAAGAAAATAAAAATAATTCACTTTTTTTTTTTTTTTTGGTGGAGAAAGATAAATAATGGTGCTCAGTGACAAAAAGTTAAATAATCCAGTTAAAAAATGGAAATCATTATCATTTAAAAATGCAAGCAGACAGGCATAAAGGAAATACCACATATTGGTAGTCATACCTGATAAGAATGGAAGAGTTCTGGTTAAGTCATCCATCGCTGTGTGATAATCATAAACTAATTTTCAAATATTCATTTCCCTTCTTTTGCCTCATGGGGTAAGCAGAAGCACTGCAATATAAATTCTTGAATACCTGAATATGTAGATCTGACTCTGTTCTTATCTGGAGAATATGCAGTACCACATATATGTCAGAAATTTTCTTCTACAATGAATCGTGTGAAAGTGTGACAATACTTACTGGAGAAATAACTACCATGTTTTCATTTGAAAATTACTGTGAAAGAAGAGACTATTGTAAGTAGAGGTAAATAAAACACAGCATAATATGGATGCAGACATAACATAAGTTTGTTGCTAGTCACTGACTTCCTAGTAAAAAACATTATCTATTATCTTTTAAACATGAAGGCTGAAGGATGGCAAGATATTCTAATAAAGGTCCTTTCTATATCACTACAGAATTATCATAATACATGGTGGAGGAAGAAGGGCACAGGCTATGTTTCATATCAGTTAGAGTATACTTTGAAAATTAAAGTTTAAAAAAAGACAAGTAAAACAAATCTTAAATTCTTTTGGATGCAATGGAAGAGAGAGCAACTTAATTTTATATTGTTCTCAAGTGAAAAGTTTAGTGAGGTAAAAGTATAAGTCACCTACATTAATCAATAACCTAATAACAGAAATAGATTTCATCCAATATATGTTTGTTCTTAATTAAAAATAACCCTAGGAACAGTGACCTGAAGTGAAGAGCTTAAACTAGAGTACTCTCTTAACCAGGAGACTACAAAGTTATTTTCTCAGTGAATCTTAAAGTAAATTTCTCTAGTTCAAAAGAAGGACTAGCAAGTTTATAATTTGCTGGCTAGAACATTCTCATGGGAAAGATAAAGTTTAAGTTTCTGAGGAAGCAAAAGAAATTTTTCCTATATCTCCAAGGGAATCCACATGTTCACGTTTTTATTCATGAAAGCTTGTCTGAAAGTGTGTATCACTAAAAAACTGTGCTGTTTCAACTTGCACCACATGCATTGTCTCACAAAACATAGCAAATAATTTTGTTATTTCATGCTCCTGATGAATTATCATGTCATTACTGCTGAGATTGTGAAATGTTTTAAGTACTATCTCTACATAAATACAGATCAACCTGTGATTTAGTCATACATACACTCTGCATTATCTGTTGGGTTTTTTTTTCAGTATCCAGAATGGAGAGAAAAATGGGTGACATAAAAAAGAAATCTTTGGTTCAGCACATATAAGAATGAATCTGGATGACTGAATCAAAACTGTGAAACTGCAAGCTCTTTAAGATATACTGCTGTTTTTCACCACTGGCTGCTGATCCTATTCTTATTGAAATCCATGACAGTCAACATCAAATTAATTGACAAAATATATATCAAATTACATAAATTTGATAAATTTATGTAATAATAATATGGTAATGATAATAACTCCACTCTTCTTGGAGTGAAATCAAAACAGACGACATAAATCCACATGGAATCAGGTGTCATTAATTCTGCTTTCCACAGTGAAACCTGTTACTAAGCTTAATGGAGCAACATCAAAGCAGTTCTACATAAACTTTTTTGTGATGCTCTCTCTTCATTGATCTAATATTTTTGAGCATTATGTTGTTTGCCAACACTGTTTCAAATACTGCACATTAAAATACCTTAAAATAAAACTGAAGTATGGGTAGGTTGCACTTCCATCCTCCTTATATGCCAACAAAAGTATCTGGCTACAATTAAATACCTTGAAACTCAGAATTGGAAAACCAAGGCATTGGTTCTTAAACTGTCAGTAAGTTATACAATAAGACTGTACCAGAGCTTCTAAACTAAAGTAAGGAAAAATAATTCTGAAAATAAATACCCACTGTTTTCTTTTTTACTTTTGGAAAAAAATCGTCCCACAACAAAGAACGTGGTATCAGTTGGATGCCTGTTGGTGTTTTGGTGTACCTCTACTGTTTACACCTAATGGCAAGCCTCATCTCATCTGGGGTAGTTTAATGGTGCCTGTCAACTATTTAATAATGTATGAGTGGCATACCTCTCTCATTTCCCTTGACAATGTTTACCTTGTGAAGACAGATAAAAGGCTTGGATGCCGATAAGCTCATCTTCATGCATACAGATAATAGAGAAAATCTTGCATAACTGTTGATTTTGAAAGATTACCTCTGGAAAACTTTGTAAGACATTTAAAATACAATCTCGTGAGATGGAAGCTAGTACATTTCAGAGAAATTGTGCAATAGGTGCAGTTCAGGTCTCCTGGAAACAGTACTAGTTCACATGTCCTGGAACTATTGGTTTTCCACAGGCATCTACTTAACAAATCTCAAATCACACTCTCTTGTTAGACAGAGTTTTAAAGAGAAGAGAATAACCCACAACATAACTATGAGGGAGTAATTCTCATTCTTCAAACTGATTCTTTAAAGTGGAAACATGTAAAATATTAAAAAGAAAAGCAGTTTTGCACTGCAGGATGCAAGTATAATATAAACCTTCCTGAGAGGTTTTGTTTTGGCTTTAGTTTTTTTGTTCTGTTTTCTTTAGCATGCTTTACTGATGAAAGAGGCCTAGGGAATAAATGTGAATCTGCATAAGTTTGATCATATTAGTGTCATATGTTTTAATGTTCCTGTATAAAATCAGTTGGTGTAATGGCTTTCTATTGCCCAAGTAACTTAACTTCATCTAATGTTTCAGACTTCCACTAAGGTAATGATCCCTAAAATTAGTGTAGACCACTTACTCCTATCTTACCTGTTTAGCTAGGTCTTGCGCAATTTGAAGTCTAGAGCCTGACACACTCTTTTTCTTGTGCAGGAAATACCTATCTCAGTCTGTTCTATACATCAAAACTCTGTATCCCTAGCTCGATCTTCAGTCTTTCAAAATACTCTCCGTGCAACACTTTGTAAATATTATTTCAGACTTATCTCTGCTATAGAACCTATTTTTCTTTCCAAATACAAAATAACTAAAAGTACAAATTTTATTACATTTATTACAGAATGTATATCTTGTTCTCTCAAAACACAGGCTAACATAAGTTAATTGACTGTTCTGCATTCTCGGCATTGTCTTCTCATAGATCAGTTCAAGCCTTGTGCCATTAATTTCAACATATTTTAAAATCTGGCAGAAGAGTTTTTGAAGGTTTGTCTAGAATACTGAGGTGAAACCAATGGTCAGCAATATTATTCCTCAAGCAGGATGAAACTATCCATAGTAAGGACAAAAATCATCTTTGTGCATGACAACTCTTTCTCAGGTCATGGTCCAAGAAGTGAAAAAAATCACAAAATTTACAAGCTGAAGGACCTAGCTCTTTGACTAGACCTACTGTTTCAACAACAAATTCACAAAAGCTGCAGACATTTAAAAATATGCAAAGAAAAAAATACATATAAAACATCACACACAGATACATTGACATGCACATGTAACAAAATTCATACAGGTTTTTCCTTTTGTGGTGAAACCTGTTTTGTCCTGGGACAAGGAATAAATAGGCTTTGAAAACTGTGTTCTACATCATGGGGCAAGTGACCTCCCAGGGTATCCTTTTCAGTCCTGTTGTTGCCCACAGCAGGGAACCCTCTAGGATTCATGGTAGCTCCTTCCTTACCTGTAACAGAATTTCCTTCCAAAGACGACCACAGAACACATAAATGGGTAGTAGACACTCACACCTCATCCCTGCATGCAAGCAGGTTACACTCAGAAGCCCTACTTCAGATATTTTCTTAAAATGCTCTAAAGACAACTGGGTGAAAGTTGTCAAGACACAACAAAAAGTAATGGATTGTGACCTGATGAAGTGAGCAGCTTTACACAAGGAGTGCAAGGACCTTCGTAAGCCAGTGGACCAGAAGTTCTCAGAATTTACTCAGGAATTCATAGATTTCAATGAGAATGGGATGATTAGCTAGCTAGCAAATGCTGATACAGACAAAAAAAAAACCCAAAAAGGCTAGAAAGAAGAATGGAAAGTAAGACAGTCCTTCTAGTATGGACTAAAAAGGGATGGAATCATGTACAAACTGGGCAGCAGAGCAGGCTGAGTCCTTGCACAATGGACACATCCGTATAAAGCGTGTTTGAGGAAAACTATAACAAGCAGATATGTTTTCCTGATCCTGCAGTAACATGTAAAGACGTTCCTTCTTAATCCTTATTTCTCTCATACGGTTTTGGTTTTTTTTTTGGTCTTTTTTTTTCCCCCCCCTTGCCTTTTAAATATCAACATTCCAGAATTCTAAAAATCTTCCCCATTACTCTAAGATACATATTTTTAAGACTTTCTAAAATAATGCCTACTTTTGTAAAGCTATTAAAATTCTGTTTAATAGAATATTGAAAATGAACTAATTAGAAAATTTGTAATTTTGACACTCAATGACACTCAAACAATGAAAATGCACAGAGCACAGAAACTATAATCACTTAAACAGTGATAATTTTAATGTCTTTTGGAATGGTTTTTGTATTCCTCTTGTAAAGTCCAGTTTTATCATTACTGCTTAAATGATGTGTAATGAACATTCTCAATTATATTTTTTCCTCCAACAAAAGAAGAAAACATTATTTTATAAAAGATTCCCCAATCCCTTTGATCTTGTGAAATTGCAAACATTCCTCCTTTAACAACAGGTTATAACCTAGTTACTTAAAAAAGAATAAAATCAAAGGAATATAAACCTAATCCTTCTTCCATCGTGCCTCTTGTAATATTATTTGGCAATTATTTGAAAGTTGAAACACATTTTTATAATTTGAGACCAAAAAAATTTACTGCTAAACAACATGTTTCCGTTTTGATAGGTGTATCAACTATGCTGAAGGAATGCTATTGAAAAAACATTTAAATAGTCAATAAGGACTTTTTTTTTAACATTATAGTAACACTGAAAAGAGCACTCTGGTCTCCTGACTTCTGCAACAAGTTTTATATTCGAAGTTTATAGACTAAGAGATAACATTATATTAGAGCTGTGGAAACACAATTCCTGCAGTTTTAAAGAAGGGAGGACTCTGAACTTATGGTGAAGACTGTAGTTACGCCACTTGATTTGCAGGTTGTCTTAACTATTGAAATGAAGACATAAGACATAAGGCCAATTCAGTGAATTTCAGAACATAAGTAAACTTGAATTTCCACAACCAGTGAATAAGACAACTTATTTTTTTCCTTATTCTCAGACTTCAAGTTTTCTCAGAAGAATCAGGTTAGCTTCAGTACAAGATTGCAGGAGAGAAGTGTCAAATTATGAGGACAGGCACCAGGATGCTAGAAGGGGCATAGTTTGTGGTGCTGTAGATGAAAGTCTCTCTCTTCCCTAATTCCAAAAGCCATTATTTCCTTTTGGCTATGTCAGCATCCTTTCTAGATCCCTCTTTCTTTAATTTGCTGATTTTTATTTATTTATTTATTTATTTTCCTTTCTGAAACTCTGTCAAATATCTTGGATCACAGCAGTATTTCTTCACATAATTTGCAAATATCAGCACCTGGGCTTTCCTCAGAGAGTCCTTTTCTAAAATTGTTTTGCTTTTTCACCTCTGAAGAAAATATTTTAAAAGTTTCACAGATTTTTTAAAAATTTACAATTTTTTCTTTGGGATTTTCCTTTTCCTTTAACTGAAATATTTTCAAGTTCTATGCTGGGGTATATCTGAAGTAAAGTGGTAACCCAGGTATAAAATTCTGGTAAGTGGTTACTGACCTGTTTTTACTAGTTTTATGTCATGTTTACTATTGTTTTGATAAGCCAGGGTTTCACTATTTTTTCTCTTAAATGTATGTGGAAATCTTATTTCTAGTATCAAATGTGAATGTTCCATCCCAAGTGTAATCTGAAAATTTGTTTTGTGATGAACAATCCTTCACAGTATATATCAGAATTGCCAAGCAGCAAATCAGAGAACCAAAAAAATGGGAAATTGCCTTTAGTTGCTATAAGATCACTGTTTCTAGTCTATAATAAATAAAAAAAAAGTATATGACTTTACCACAGATCTAGCCTTCTACCCTTTCAGTATTTTAAAAAGGAGATAATTAGGATACTTTCAGACACTGAATTTCATTACCCATCATGAATACCAGTGCCCATCAGCTCAGATATGTAGTCCCATAGCATGATTGCTCTTATTGCAGGATGACACTCCAAAATGCTCAAACGGCTTTCATGAAGTACCCATTTATTTCAATTGACAAGGAGGGATCACTAAGTTATAAATAGAAATCTACATAAAATATGCATAAAACTGAGTGAGAGAAATCCAATCTGTTTTTCTTATTACCCTGGAGAGATGAGAGGATTCCAAAGCCAGTCTTCCTAGATGCAAAGCTCTTGGAATGTGTTGAGGTGACAGTAATCATCAGCACGTTCTGAGGTAAATTCAGAAGCTCATGATACACTCCTTCGTTCATCGCAAGTGTGTTGCCTTGCTGCCCCATGTCTCTGAAAGTCAGCCTGATCTAGATTATAGCAATATCTGTAACCACATGTGTTCTTTTAACTCAAAAACAGCTCGGGCAGTGCAGTTCTTTTCAGGCAGCGTGTGGTCTCTAAATAAATAAGTACTTTCTAGTTTTCTTTACAGTTCAGAATGCAGACTGAACCTTCTCAGGATTCTTCAGTACTCCCCATGGTTTTGGTAGCTGGTAGAGAAACTGTATATTACTAACAGCACCAGATTAACAGCTGCCAGTTTTACTGTTACTTTAGTTAACACCATATCTTGTAGCACATCAATTTTGCAATTTCTTTACATTTCTCATACTTTCTCTTAAGGGTCAGGGTGTTTTAGTCTTAGTAGCATCTAATTTTGCAATAGTGATAGTATCCAGTTTTGGAATATACTGATTTAGACAACATTTATAAAATAAAATACTGTGTGGATATTTCCGCAGCCACCTGCCCAGTCTTAGTTTCTGGGCACAGATATATAAATTATTAACTCACACTAAATAAGGGCGCCAATTTACAGTGTTTCAGCTACTCCCTAGTAATTACCATGTACCTCTGTTAATAGGAAAAATGAGAGGTTTATTGTTTGCTTTCACTGAAAGAATGAGCAAACTCTATTTTACTATGGGATAAAAATATGTGTATGACTAGAAATAAGCTGTCTGTTATAAGTTTTTCCTACCCTATAGCAATTTGTTTGAAGTCGTACCTTCTGCATATGTGTTGCTTACATGTCTGAATAATTACTATGTACTCACAACAATTTGCATATTTTTAGAAGGACCAACAGGGACAGAGTCAGAATTTTTGTTTTCCTGAATTTAATATTCTCTATAGAGAATTCCCTATAGCAGACACTCCAGGTCTGTGACATTAGTTCAGTCAAGCTTTAATCTTTTTGTATAAAATAGAACACTTCTAGAGGGAGGCAATGATAGCAAAGGTACTCATGGAATAACAGCTGCTGGGAAGCCAGGCTACTATCTGGAAGCATGGAAAACTGATACTCAAATGCTTGACCAGAAACAGAAAGAACAAAGACTCTCAAGCTGTCTTTCAACCCTAGGTAAATTCTCTAATTGCTCAATTGTTTCTTTTTAGCCAGAAGTTATTATACTTAAGAGGCTACTACTGTCAAGACAGTCATACACATAAGAATTGTTTGTTTGTTTGTTTGTTTGTTTTAAATAGGAAAGCATGTTTTATCAGAAAATTATCAATTATTCTAACAGTCAGATTGGAGATTGAGGAAATCTATGTTGATGTGTGAAAGAATCACTTAGGCTTCAAAAGAACAAAAGAAGTAGGAGAGGGAAAGGGAGAGGATGCTCAAGTGTTGAGTAGCATACGTATTGTAAAGCAAAAATCATTGTCCCATTGTTTTCTGTCTTTGAATGCAGCATGTTTTACTTACAAAAGAAAGGACAACAGTGGGTATTGAAGATTTCAGTCTGTAGACTGAAGTATAGCAGTCTTCACAATAATCTTTCCATTTTTATACGAACGGGCTATGTTCAAACCAAAATCTATTATTCTTTGTAAAATATATTATATTTTATGAATAATTATTCATGTATTAATACATACACCCTTCTTTTATGTTCAGAACTATGTGCTTTTGTTGCTATCATTATTATTTGGTGACATCTGCTCTGTACTCCTGACAGTCTGTGTCTTTCAATGGACGAAGCCATTGAAGATATTAGTGAGCTGAAAGGAACACAGAGAAAGGAAGAGATGCAGTAGGATAGAATATTTTTAAATGTACATTCAGCAATAGAAATAATTATCTCTAACTTTTTTGTTAACTTAACTGTTCACAGAATGCTTAAATTATTGTCTGTATTAAGTCTTCTGAAGTTCATCTGTATGTTTGGGTAAGTAACTATGACTTTGTGATTCAATTGTGAATTCGGTTATTGATATAGCCTGTTCTCACCATTTTGATACTTTTTGTTTCTTCAGATTAAGAAACAATATGAACAAAAAATCATTTGTCTTCTTTCAAACCACACGTTTAACAGTATATTCTAATTAAAATATATCATGTTTTCCTAAATAAGGCATTACCTTTTTGACAGAGTCCACAATTTTCTTACTTTGCAGCAATAAATAGTTAACAATAGCAATAATTAACTAGCAACAGCAATAATCGAGTAGTAAATAGATTCCCCCTAGCTTGAATATACAAATCTAACTATGTTAAGTGATTCTCATTGAACATAATCAGAGATATGCCCTAGAAGTCACCAACACAAGTTCTATTATATTACTAGAAAAGATCCTTTTATTCTGTGTTTATTTAGTATTGTCTGTTTAAAAAAAAACAGATTCTGGCATTCAAGTTTTCTCTCTGTCACAAGCATTACATATAACATCCTAAAATAAGATAGCAATAATAAAGAAACTTGGATTCATCCCCTAAATGTAACTTCTACTCCATAAATCTGAATCCTAATCACATTGTTGTCATGCTATTTAAACATCAGGGAAGAAAGATAGGTAGAGAATGAATTGGAGCTAGGCTACCACCTTCTGCAGAAAATCTATTATAATCTTAACTCCTTTAGCAACTATGTTCTGCCTTCATCTAAAGGTGAACCTTGCTTGGACACATTACCTCAAAGTACATGACCTTTGAATCTCAGTATGTCTCAGAAAAAACATTATTTGATGCAAAATGAAACTCTTCTTATTGTAGTTAGAAACTTAAGGGAAAACAAGACAAATCTACAAGCAAAATGGAGCAGAAAAAGAATGAAGAAAAACTTTTATTTTTATTTCTGCAGCTTATCTGTCACCTCACCTGATAATGAAAAATGAAATAAATATTATTATATACCTTGCCAATATTTGGCAAACTTGTAGCTACTTTGGACTATTCAAGGCCTTATTCTTCTCTGCCTTTTAATAGTAAGGTCACAACACTGATACCAAAAGCAGTCACCATCAGCTCTAGTAGAGTGCAGGAAAAAAAACAAGAGTGGGGCTCTATAGTTTAAGATGATAAACCAGCAAAATGCTGTTATGTGTATGTCATATAATATAAAAATATTACAGACAAGGTAAATTGGGAACCGGAACAATCAATGAAAGTCAAGGGCAATACATTTAAAACGGATAAAAGATAATATGATTTTACTTGACATAGAATTGACTAGTGTAATTCATTGTTACAAGATAATACTGACATCAAGAGGAGTACTGATACATATAGGAATCCTATATGGAAAGTGAAAAAAATTATAGTTATGCAGTAGAGGATAAAATAATTTGAAATTAATATATACCCATAAGCTCTAAGATATAAATTAACC
Organism: Fulmarus glacialis; assembly: GCF_000690835.1. Lineage (NCBI taxonomy): Eukaryota > Metazoa > Chordata > Aves > Procellariiformes > Procellariidae > Fulmarus > Fulmarus glacialis. The sequence continues at coordinate 25,973 of NW_009193254.1, forward strand.
ACAAGCTGACAGCAGTTAGAAATAAATTTTCCCTTGGACAGGTTATTCCTTGTGTGTTTCAGAATTTGCTGCATCTGTCTCTGATTAATCTGGTTGGGCCATCATCAGAGGCAGTTTATTGGGTTAGCTGGGCAATGTAGTATGGAAATTCTGAGGCTTTCTGCACCCTTGACTTTCAAGAACAGTTTACTTTAGTTCTCTACTATGCTGTTCTTTAAATGTAAAATGAATTAAGATTTTACGGTATTTACATGATCTATGTTTGCAGGAAAGGTCATCACAACAACATATTGAAAATTATTCATAGAAATATACTCTGTAAAAGTAAGATTTTTCTCAGCACAGTGTTCATGTTCATACATGTGTCCTAAGTACATTTCTACCACTTTTTTTTTTTTTTTTTTTTTTTAAATCAGCTAAGAAATCAGGGGAAAAAAAAAAAGGGGAAAAAAAAAAGGTTGTCTTTGTTAGAGGAGAACGGTAACAGAGAATAAACTTGAAGCTACTATGCCTGCTATCCCACCTGCAGGAGTTGGCAGCAATAAAAGCTGCTTCACACTGTACTGAACTTTCTAAGTTGTCAAGATAGTTCTTGACAAATCTGTATTTTGCCAACTGTTTACTGCACATGAGGGTCTTCAAGCATTACACAGTATATAGATACCTTTCTGTATTTGCTCATACTGCAGACAATGATGGTACAAGAAGACTAAAACCCTGGGAGCGTATGCTTCATTTCACACTTGGAAATACGAACCACTAGGATTCCCCTTAACTATCATTTTTCAAGCTATATAATTTTGTGGTTGAGGTAGCAACAAAATGTTGATGTTTAACTTCTTAATTAGATCATAGAGATAAATACAATGTGTTGCACTATGAAAAATCTGGATTTTTACTGTTAAATGAAATTACATGTTATTCTCTGTTTGATGTCATCTACTTAATCCTCCTATAAAGAAAATGCATTCTTTAAACATGCAAAAAAAAAGCAAGGATTAATGTTTTTTGATCAGGAGTTCTGCTACATCCTTTTTCTCCCCCTTCACCTTCTAGTGTCACTATTAGTGGGCTACAGAAAGATAATTTCATTTTGATTTTTCAGAAGCAGGGTAGTTTACTTGCTCAAACACTATACTTCCACCTTTTGAATTTGGCAGCCTACCTACTGAGTAAGGCCCTAATTAGATTTGATGATATCTGCTCAGTGCTTAGCACATAATTTACATCACAGATGCAACACATCTAACAGTTTGGCTCGGTTTGCCTCTTTTGATCAGGAAAGGCTCAGAGCTGAGATTTCATAAACACGGAATTATATCTTTTTCCTCAAGCGTGGACCCTTTATGTTCAGGAAAAGTCATGGGAAGAATGATACAACCTACTTCTGGTTTGACTGAGTAGAAAGTAGTAACTTACAGTGCTGCTACAGTTGTAGCATTTTGTAGAAAGGTATGGAGCAGTTTGAATGATTCTATACCTCAAAATCATTAACTAAAGCTCCATTTAATGACATTCAGGGTATTTTAAGGCCTGCTACTTTTTCAAAATAATTAAATGTAAATTCAAGACAGCGGAACATTAAACCGAGGTATCTCCAAAGTCCTCTGCCAGATATTCACACTCTATTGAACAAGCTTTCTTATACATATCAAGTCATTTACATATATTTAAAGAGGCTGTAGTCAAATGGGGGAAAAAAGTCATGCAAAGCTATGACTTATTGACAGCAGTGGTATTGTTCTCTTGTTCTTGAATTTCTTACTTGAAAACAAAAAAATCAAGTTATTTTCTTCTGCAAGTCCCCATATGACCTTCATTTTGACCTGTGCTGGTAGTAGGCAGATACTCCATTTTATTTTTGGAAAGATGCCCTGTGGCATTCAGTATAGTATTAAAAGGACCTCCCACTCTCCAACCTGCTTGCCCTTACAGAGAAGTTCAGTAAACCAGCTGGATGATAGCTGAGATACACACTTGCTGCTGAAAGGAAGTTCCTCACAATGTGACCCTGTATCTTTTGGTTGAGAATCTTTCTGAGAGAATAACAATTTTTTTTTTTTTTTTTTTTTTTTTTTTTTTTCTGAAAAGAGACAAGACTTAGAATAATTTTAAAGACTTTAAAAAGTTATAAGTGGAAAATAAATTTATCAGCCTTATATGGAGTTATCAATACAACTCATATATTCACATATATTTTTTTCAAATTAAACAAAACTTAGAAGAGCAATATATATGGGCTTCTTGGCTTCATATAATAACAGAAGTTAGTTTAGTGATGTTCTTTGTGAGACAAAGGGTATCACTCTGTGGCTCAAACTGTGGGGCATTTAATACATCATCACGTCAAAAGATCATTGACGGTATTCAGCACAGAGCTCCATAGGCTTTTATGAACTATGTTACTACAGCTTCTAAGAAAATTACTTACTCTTTCCTCTAGGAGGAGGGGTGATTTTAAATCTCACCTAATCCGTTTGGTGGAACCACTTAACAGAAGACTGAGATAGATAACATACACATGCAATCAATGAGGTTAGCATAGAATTAAATTTTGAGCCATACTTGAAAAGAAGCTGAAGTTTTGGAAATAGGATCTCCACAGCTATTTAAGGAAACTTGGCAGTAGTGTTACTTTTGCTCCTAAGTTCATTTTTTTTCAAGGTCTATCTGAAGAAATTGTACATGAAATAGAGTAGATTGAATCAATAACGTGTCTAGGTTTATTTATTTGGTATCCTAAAGTAAATGAATTACTCCAGTGTTCAAGACACCACAAAGTTCCTATACCTGAAGGAAAGAAAATCTGTAAAAAATATAACAAAGCTGTATGTTGCTACCTTTTGGCCCTCAATATTTGATTTCATTAAAAAAATGTAAAAAAAATAGTAATTGCAAAACTAAAAATTCAGAAGTAATGTTTTTTGGTTTTGTTTTGTTTTGTTTT
>NW_009193255.1:0-45080 GCF_000690835.1 Fulmarus glacialis
GTCGGCCGGGCGGTGGCAGCACTCCATCTCCCGCGCCCCGGGGCTCACCGCGGGTAGCAGAGGGGACAGTAAAGCCGAGCTTACTTGCTGCTTTAGGCCGCTCTGACGACGTGTTGCAAGTGTTCGGTGCTGTAACGAGGAGACCTGCAGGAAGAATTTATAGTGTGATGAGCAAAACAGAGACTGTCAGATAAGCGTAGCCAAGGGGAAGGAGGCAAGGAGTTTTAAGTAATTGTTTTTGTTTTGTTTTTTTTTTTTTTAGCTTAACACAAATGATTTGGTTGTGAGCCACAGCACTTTCCTTTAGAATCAAAGTCAGGTTTGCTGTGCTAACGCTGAATGCTCAGAAACGCTCTTGCCTCGAAAGTCACCCGGCGCAGGGAGGCAAACGTGCTTGCTCATTTCTCAGGGTGTGCTCTGCTCGCTGTGGAATAGACTCTTCATCTTCTCTGCTTTGTGCTATTTGTTTTCCTTCACTTTTGCCCATTTTGTACTGACTTTGCTCTCCATTATGAAGTCCGGGATCCCTGCTAGTGTTAAATTGGTCTTGTTCTTTCTGAGTAGTCTGGCAGAATATTTCTGTGAGCTGTATCTACAAGCGGTCTGGAAATTTAGGTTTGAGTTGCATGCTGCATTGGGTAGGCTATGGGTGGCTCTTGTTAAAATCCTATTGACACATAAAATGTGTCTAAAAATGTTTGGTATCGATCTCATGAGCTACCCAGAGAGGCCAATTACTCAGGCAGCTCATAGTTTTTTCACTTGAGTAGATTCTGTCAGAGTACATGAGTTGCTCAGATCTAGACCCTGAAAATAGAAAACCAGTATTTTTTAATTAATTTTTAAAGTTTGTTTCCAAAACCTTGCAGTGGCAGTAATGAGGATGCAGGTCTAGATGAAAAGTTTCTGAATGTCCCATGCTTTTTGCCTTACTACAAGGAGCTGGTAAACCAGGCTTAAACTAAGGCACGTTTCTGTTCAGAGGTCCTGAAAAAATTTCCACCCTTTCTTCTGTCCAGTGTGTGTGTCTCCTCCATGGGATGGTGAAAATACCTTTTTTTGCTGCAGTGCTTCACTGATGGGACTCTGCCAGGGTCTTCCCCTGAAGACCCAAGTAAAGATTTTCTTCTTGTTTCACGTGATTTTTTTTTTTTTTTTTTTTTTAAGATTTCTGCAGCTCCCATTTCATGTTATTGAAAAAATTCCAGGGGGCTGAAATATTTTCCCCATGCAAATTCATAAAGGATGTTTTCTTGCTAGATTTTGGCCTGAAGAAATCCTGCAGAAATCGGAGAAGGGCAGAAAAGACCAAGTCAAGGGAGGTGGCGCTTGGGAGTCTAATCACTGAACTCCTGCGGATTAGAGTCGGGGCGCCGTGCCAACGCGACCCAAGTTCTATTCCTGGCCGTTTAAACCCCCCAGCTCCTTCGGATCCGCTCTGCGCCTGTTTCGGGGAAAGCATCAGGCTTGCAATGTGTTGTAAGCAGTTTTCCAACCCTCTGCAGCTAGAAAGCGCAGCTGTTAAACGTGATAAACTGATCCGAGGGAGGAAAGATGCCTTTATTGGGAGGGTGGGGGGGAAGCGTGGGGTCCGGCCCTGCTGCCCGCAGGTGAGGTGCTGCCCTGGGACGGCTGCGCAGCAAGCGGGGCACCCCTGCGGGCAGGGTGATGCTGGCAGCGTGCACTGCTGCGGTGGGGAATTTGAGCAGACATTTCGCTGGTTGGTTGGCACCCGGTGAATTTTCAGCGCTGTATTCCTTGCAGGCAGTGGAAATTGCTCCCTCCCTTCTTTTCCCCTCTTTTCTCCCTCTCCCTCCCACCGTGAGACTGTTGCTTCTCAGGTGCCACGCGCCTGGCCTGATGCTGCCTAAGATGGTGCGGAGAAACTGGCGTTGGAAACTGGTGTTTGAGTTGGGAACTGTGGGATGCACACATACTGAGGGGCCTGAATGTGTCGGTGCTCAGGGAACGGAGGCAAATGCCGGGCCACGTTGTGTGTGAAAGTGTAAGAACAGGCTTTACAGAGTAATAAAGCGCGTGCGGTTTGGTCTGGAAATCCGGTCCCATCTGTTCCAGATGTTTTCAGTTGTGTTTATAGAAAGTAGCTACTGTGCTGCTTTGCGGGGGGAACGGTTGCAAGCGGGCAAGAGCAGCCATGAAATATGTTCCCTTTTGTTGCCGTAGAAAAGATGCATAAATAGTCTTGAATAATTTAATGAAGAGCTGGAGCTTTCGGGGAAGGCTTCTGGGTGTGTGTGCCCGAGCGCCGGCTTTGTGTGCTTTGTTGGCAAGAAGCACGTCCTACCCCTTCGCGCAGGGCAACAGCTGCTTGTGAACCGGTACCTTTCTGAAGTCGGAGAAGCTGGTTCTTCAAATCCTCTGCCTTCTGGGTCTCTTGCAGACATGGTGGGCAGAAAGAGCCAGTGTGAAGGGGAGGTGTTCCAGATGTCTGAATTGGACCTAAACTTAGGAGCTGATGCTCATGTTCGCTTCTGGGTGTGGTGCTGTATTATTTGCTGCCATCCAATAATCCAAACGAAAGATGTGTATTGCCGTATGCTTAGTTAGTGGTTATCAATCTGACCTATTTTGCTTTGTTCTTTTTTATCTGTGAGGTGTTTGAGACTCGTTCATGGGAGCTGAGCTGCGGACTAAGAACCAAGGATGAGGCCAATGGCGTGTTAGTTAAAGGTGCTTGAGGTGGAGGAAAACCTGGCAAAGATGGGAGAACGGCTGCCGTGCTACTCCTTTCGGAAAATGCGGGCTCTGGTACTTTCTTTTGTGGCTGATTTTTTGTTTTGTTTTGTTTCTTTTGTTCAGGTAGGCATTGACATGCAAGGCAGATATCCTAAAACATTTTGATTTCTTGGTATTCATCCATTCAGGTTTTATACTCTCCTGAGTTTGAATGTGCCCTTAAAAAAACTCTGTTAGTGTTTGCTGCTACTGCACTTGGAAGATCTTGTGGGATCACAAGTGGAAGCAATGTGGATGTGCAGAAGTTTTGCAGGCTTTGTCTCATTCTGTACCGAGTTTGTCCCTATTACGTCTAGAAAATATAAGGAAAAGGTATTGTTTTTTGATCGTTACCCACACATGCCTCTTTCTTGCCATTGGTAGGAAAATAGGTTACCGGCTCGGTCTCCAGTTGTATTAAGATAGAAAGCTTCCACAGTGACTGTCCAGCAGTAAGCAGCAAATGTGTGCTTAACCTCTAAGTGATATGAAAGGAGATTATTTAATATAGTTAGATTTTTTTTCTTTGTTATTTTAGCATTTTTGTATTTGCTTGTCAAATGTGAATTTGCAGGTGAAGCCTTGGAAAGCGTGCAGGGTCTTACTTTGTGAGTGAAATACAGCAGCACCGGTTCTGGGCAGTGCGACAGGAGGACTTGTATGGCGGAGGGGTAGAATTAGGAGTCTCTTCTATACAGAGGAGCAGAGAAGAGGTGGAGAGAAAAGGGGAAGGGAAAGAAGGCAACTACTAAAACCCGTCCGCAAGTGGATGAATGAGTGGGTGACACACATAAATGACTGCTGTGATGGTCTGACTTACTGTAGCTCGGTCTCTGGATAATCCTCGTATGTCAGATTTCTGTAAGGCCAACATGTGACACAAAGCTTGCCTCTCAACAGACAAGTGTGCTTTGCTGGTATTAAGAGGCTGGCTGAAGGCTGGTCTCCCACTGTGCATTCGAACGCGTGTGTATGTCCGTGTGTAGTATGCGTGCTTGCTTGTGTACCTGGTTCTGCAGCCGAGGTCTTTTAGAAGAACTTTAAAGGGAGACTGGAATTCCACAAACTCTTGGCTGTTGCGTAGACAGTCCCAACCTTGCCTGTGTGTGTATATGTCCTTTTTAGAAAAAAGGAAAAAGGAGGAGGGGGAAAAAAAAAGAAAAGAAAAAAGAAACAGGAAAAAAACCCAAAGACTTCTAGCTGGGATTACCTTTCTCACACCTGCCACCACTGATGTCCTCTCAAGGTTAGAATTCGAGCTACGTGAGGCCAGCTTAAACCAAACGGCGTTTGAAAGGAGCTCTATGAAGGAACAGCAGGCACTGGAAGGAGAGCAGGAGTGCCCACAGGAACATGAACAACAGCTTGCAAGTTAACCTGCCCAGGACCTGGGCTGGTTCAAGTAGCTCGCTCCAGGAGAAGTCTGAGCATTCCTTTTTTCTTTTCTATTACTATAGGATGGAGGACGAGGCAGTACTGGATAGAGGGGCTTCCTTCCTTAAACATGTATGTGATGAAGAAGAAGTGGAAGGTAAGAGACCTTGGACTGCTGGGGAGAAAGGGTACCTTCACAGTTTGTATTTGTATGTACAATCGGCACAGTCGGATAGCAGAGAAAAAGGGCGCCTTTGTTTTGCCGAGTAATTAATCGTAAAATTGACTGAAGCACGGGTAAGCTTGTTGGGGTGAAACTGACTTTTTAAAGAAATCCTCTTTTTCAGTTCAGGAGTGAATGACGTTTTATGCTGCTGGCACACATTTCCACTTCCCACAAAATCGTGTTTGCTGCGTCTTGCGTAGTGGCTGTGAAATATTGGGGCTATTTGTTTTTCTTCCCCCTATGAATATAGTTTTGGCAACGCTTGCATATCACCCCTGCACTTGGAAGTGCTGGAATACGGTGGCAAGTGTCGCAGATGGAGAAGCAAACTGGAAAAAACAGCAGAATTTGTACCGAGTGTCAGGGCTGGACATAAGGCAGCAAGTGGATGTTTGCCTGGGTTATCCTTTTAGCTTAGGCGGAATAAAGAGAAGGTTTTTTCCCTTGAAGAGGAACTTTCTAACAGAGCAAACAGTTTCTTCACTTTTTAGGAAGAGTAGACTCCTTTGAAAGTATTTTTATTTTCTCTCTAACTAAAAATGTTGTGAAATCCCAAAGGTAAAAGGAATTTAAAGGAGTTAAGTTTAAGGTTGTTTGTGGAAAATTATTAAGCTGATAGGAATGAATTATTTGCAGCACATTCTCTTTTTCTTCTTTTATGAGGATTAATTGACCGTGTGCCTGATAAACTAGTGGGGGTGAGGGAGGAGAGGACTGTAGGGTACGTACTCTACCTAGAAGGGAAAGGAGGTCAGCTTTTTACCTCGCAGTGCTATCCTTCCCCTCTTGACTTAGGTATATAATTTTATTCTAATTTTTTTATTTGCAAACAAATGCCTGTGGCTTTTCAGTTTAAAATGTTTTAAGAGGTGTAGGGTTACAGCCATGTCATTGTCACTGGTAATGGACGGTAAAGGATCAAGCAGAATAAAAGAAAATAATCTCCAAAAAGATGGATTAGAACACTTCCAGCAAGTCAAACCAGTCATTTCCATGAAAAAGCCTGTGTTTTCTTCCTCTCTTGTATGAAGTAATCTGTGCTCAGTAGCTATAAATCATCATGTTGAGTTTAATTAGGCCGTTTGCTGTCTGCAGGGTCGGGATGACAGGGGTTTTATATTAGCCTTTTGCTTGTAGAATAATTGATACTTTGCACAGCAGAAACATTTGAGAGAGGAGAGAGGGAGAACATTTCTTACATTTTACTGTCTTAAACGTTGCCACACGCTGTTGTGGTGTATATTGCCCATATGTGACGCTCCAGGAATGCAATACAAATTGTTTTTGTGAAGAGCAGTGCGGGAGCGTCCTTTTTAACTGTCTGTAGGTGCTGTGAAAAAGGCTGTGGTTAATGCTTTAAGTAATATTTGTAGATGTGGTGTGTTTATCTCCATGTTTCAACGTAGATATCCTCATTTGATTTAGTTGGGCTAACAGACCAGCTGCAGTTGATCTCGCTGGGGTAAGGAGAAGAGGAGGTGAAACAAGTATTTCTAATTGCACACGACAGGCCTCTGAGAGCTGTAGCTGCTTGTCTGAGCCTCCGGAGAGACTTGGAGCTGTGTAACCAGCTAATTCCCTTGTTCGTGCTAAAGGCAGCTCCTCGATTCTCGCCAGGCTTCTGCGAATGACCTAGCTAAATCACAAAAGGAGCTGCTGTCTGTGGCGGGGCCAGCGCTGACGCTGTAGCATCTGTCGGTGCCACGATGCGTGTGTGGTGCGTGTACAGTCCGGTTGGTGAGCTGCTGCTCAGCCACTCCGCTCTTCTGGGGTGGGACAGCCTTGAATTCATAGCGTACCTGGCATATTTGGGGCATTACCACAGTGCAAGTAATCATTACAGGCTTTGGCATTTCGAAGAGATCTTATTTGCTTTAGAGGGGAAGATTTCCAACCTAAATGGTTCTATGATTCTATGCATGTCCTCAGCTACACTAGCTCTCGACACAGATATGTGCCCCGTATATAAGTACGCTTAATGTATGTGTGTATCTAACATGCACACACTCACCCCATGTACAGTCATAGTCTGCATGTATAGAATGAATTGTAGACTCGCAGAATGGTTTGGGTTTGAAGGGACCTTTTAAAGACCGTCTAGTCCAACCCGCCTGCCTTGGGCAGGGACATCTTCCACTAGACCAGGTTGCTTAAAACCCCGTAGAACATGACCTTGAACACGTCCAGGGATGGGGCATCCACAGCTTCTCTGGGCAACCTGTGTCAGTGTCTCACCACCCTCACAGTAAAGAATTTCTTCCTTACATCCAATCTAAATCTACTCTCTTTCAGCTTGAGATCCAATGGAAGGGCTAAAACATCAGGTTGAAGATGATATTTGGTGCAGATACTTTTAAGTCTCTGCTAGATTTCTGCACTGCAGGTGGAGTGGTTTCAAGGAGGAGAGCATTTGTCTAGAGACCTGAAGGTGTTAGTTCCGAAGTGCTCTCCATTACTTCAACCACTTTCATGGTATGGCTATAACTTGCTTTTCTAAAAGGCTTACAGTAGTTGCATCCTCTGTAGAAGAAGGTAACAGCAAGTGGAATTGTTACCTCCAGGTGTATTTTATTTTTCTGATAGTTTTTATTTTTAGCCTTCTTTCATGAGGAAGCAATATACATATCAGAAAGTTATTTGCCTCTCTTGCCTCTTCTTTCCATTCCTCTCCCAATAATTTTTTGCACCTAGCAGTGCATATTGATCAAATTTCTCAGGGAGGCTCTTTAAAGCTACTCTTAATTTCACTAAACTTGTAGGAAAAAAAAAACGGAGCAGAGAGGAGAGACCGTTTTCTTTTCCCTCTGCTTGGGTGAAGGGAATTGTAACGTTGATCAGAAGAGAGCTGCCAGTGTAGCGTTAGGGCAGTGGGACCTGGGGATTCCCCACTTGCAGGAGTTTGCAGGAGAGAACGGGAAGACCCTACTGCAAAACATTATAACATGCTTAGAAAGCAGGCTGCTTTTGTTGCTTGTGAATCAGTTTGATTTCAAACAGATGAAGACAGAATTTTTAGGTTGTCATTTTCAGCATCCCTGTTTTGCACGTTCTTTGCAAGAAGAGAGAAACAGCATGGTGTCATTTTATTAGACACATTATGTCTGTGGGATGCAGATAGCAACTCTGAATTACCACGTCAGTCGCTAATTTGATTATGTAGCGGTGTGGGGAAGAGGGAAGGACTTGGCTTTTTAAGGAGGGGGAAAAACGGGCATTTCTGGTCCGTAGGATGTTGAGACATTTTCAGCTTGGGGCAATTGTCGGTCATGCCCTTGCTGAGTAAATGCGATGTTAATAGAAACCATACCTGACAAAAGTATGTCCCGTTGGCCTGGTTCCAGAGATTGTTTAATGCTTCTCTAAGATGGTACCTCAGTCTGGTCCTACACTGGAATGTGTTGCTATTTTATTAGTGGTATCAGCTGCTGACATTTGAAAATTACTCCATTCCAGCTCACCCCCTAGTGTCTTTATCAGTGGGAGGGCTCAGTTGATTAATTCAGTACATGTTAGTTATGAAGAGCTGCTTTGCGGGCCATCACTGACGTTGCACGTAAGTGAAAGAAATGTGACTTGGTGAGACAGGGGATCTGCCTGGGTCCGGTTCAGAGTGTGGGAGGAAGGAAAGTGCGAAAATGTAGGCTTTCTTGGGTGAAATCAGGAAAAGGCACTGCCCTAAGCTGAACCTCCTGTGCGAGAAAACCATTCCCATTCATTTAGAGCACTGCACGTTCCTTTCCTTGAAGGTAATGACATGCTGCTGTAATGCCACTGTTAGGAGTGCTGGTATGTGTGACATAAACAGATTACTTAATAACCAATTTTGCAAGAGGGGAAAAGTAAAGCTCCACCTTATCCTTTGAGATAAGGTATTCTTGGCTCTTTAAGCGTAACTTCCCCCGGGCTCGCTGCCACCCTGACTTCATGGTGGGGTGGAGGATGCTTGGTTTCAAGTCTGACAACTCTGTTGCTGGAAGGCCCGAGGAGCACTCTGGCTGTGTGTCTTAGAAGGGGACCAGCACTCGGGTCAGGTGTTTTGTCCTGTGTTTCAAATGATTTGCAAAGTAAAGGTCTCGAGAATATCTCTTAGATACCACTGTTGTAGGAGCGAGTTCTGGAAAAAATGCTGTTATAGCAGAAACTTCTTCAGGGATCCTGTTAATATTATGGGATTTACTATACAGAGAGCCTAAAAATGGGATTTTGTAGCAACTTTCCGTAACTACTTTTTCCATTTTAGCTGACTGCTCCCCACACCTTCCTCCTCCTTGTTTTTTATTCTCAACCCTGTTGTGTCATTGCGCTTTGCTGGTAGAAAGCTGCGTGACGCCATAAGCCCAAGATTATTACTTGATGGTTGGATCAATGAGGAGAGAGGTTGAAAGGGTTAAGATAACGGTGAAAATCTTTGCCTTTATTGACAGCAGGCAGAAGGTAGGAGAAATTAGCTGTGTTTAGCCATTTACTTCGTTTTCTTTTTCTTCTCTCATCCCTGCCCTCAGTTTTTGATCACTGACAGTAGGCAGACCTTCTCCATTTTCAGAAATAACCAGAAGACCTGTTTCATATCAGTTAGTGTTTTTAATTGCTTCTGAAATAAATGTGATTAAAAAATTGATCAGGTAAAAGCTCAGTGCAGAATGAACTTCATTAATATTCTTCGGTAACTTAATTTATATGCAGAGATGGAGTAGGCTGTATTTTGCTTCGGTAAAACCGAGTCAGGCTTTGCTCGTGCAAAAGCAAAACGATGAGGACTCAGGCACTGCCTTTTTGGTCTTTTTCCGTACAGCAGCCGGCACAACTTGGGAATGGCAGGCACAGATTGGGACCTAAACGCTGCCACACACAGCTAGTAAAAACAAGACGGGTGGTTTGGATCCTCTCAGCTTTGAAGTATCTGGATGAAAGATTTCAGATGAGCTTCTCTCCAGGTTTAATTCTCCAAGACACTTTTCAGGGTACTGAAAAGTGCTGTTAACTGGTTTGTCGTAAATGAAAAGGTGTAGTGTTATGACTTCACTGCAGACTTTTAAAAATATGGTAAATCCCTATGGAAAAGTTGGGAGCGGTTTTTGTCTGTGTGGATTAATTAAGTCAATAGTACAAATGCTGTGAGGTCTGTGAAATACGAATCACTCACGAAGTGGATTGTTCAGCGATTTTTGTCATTAATAATCGCTTTTCAGTCATTTGTTAGCTTGATGCTAGTAAATCTGTGAGTGTGCTTGCTATTGGCAATTTCCGGCAGATGTCTGTGTTCCCCATCATTGCAGGGGACGTCGTCTGGTCATTGCAGATGTCTTTCATCTGTTGTCAGGAATCAGCATTAGCTTTGAAGTTGCTGGGGTTGTGTGAGAAGGTGTTGGTGCCCGCCTAGTCCAAGCTCTGTGAGAAAAACTGCAATCCAAGTTCAGATGATGATAAACTGCCTTTACATAAGGTAGTGATAAGTTGGCTGTGCACGCAGGAGAAATCGAGAAAATGTTGTAAGAACAGCTGAGTCAATATGTGATGTGGTTTGTCCGTTGCGAAGGAAAGGTCGTGTTTTCTTGTAAGCAATGATAAGTTTTGCACTGACACACGCCGTGAGTATAAGGTACGTGGCAGTGAAGGAAGGTGTTTCCATACTGTTCTGACAGTGACTGGCTTTTGTCCATCGCTGATCGGTTTAGAAACAATCATCAGCTCTCTGACCTGGCGTGAAACTAATTTTACTGAGGGCCATGCTAATTAGAAAGGTGGCCCTCACGTGGCACCTTACAGCCTTTGATGGGAGCAGTTTTCAGTTACTGGGGCCATCCTGAAGCTGCTGGTCCCTTCCAAGAGAGAGCAGGGCTTGGGCAGCGCACGGTAGTTCAGTCCGGGGGCACGGGCCTCCGTTGTCTCAGTGTGCTTGTGGTAATGCCTCTACAAAGGTCACTTTTTAAGCCCTCTCTTTTGTGCTTCAGTTTCTGTAGATGCTGCCCAGCATCAGTGTGCATGCAGGCTGGTGTTGTAGTTGTGCATCTGCTGGTTACGTGATGGTTTCGTCCTCTCCTGGGTCAGTTAGGATTCAAGTCCAGGCTTGTTTGACTGTCTTCTCCCACCCATTGTATATACCTTCCTCTGCCCAACAGCTCTTCTTTAAGGTACAGTAATACTGGGTATGACAGTGCAGGACGGAGATGAAAGAACTGATACAGCCTTTGCTCGGTCTTCAGATGTGAGCCCCAGATGTGCTGATTGCCCCTCCTGAATTTTTCTGGGACGTTTAAAATGAAAAGGTAACACAAAAGTATTGGGGAGGCCTAGTCACAGTTCTAAAATGTGTAATGCCAGCATTTGCTCCGTTTGGCTGTATTTAGCAAACTCTGTCATGGTTTTTTGCCTGTTCACTGAGTTGACAGGTGTTTAAGAGATATACTCCATGCGATAAATGAAGTCATAGAGAAGTAGTAAAGGTAAACAACTTGGCAAACAGCAGACGATACTGAGGCAGAAAGTGGAAGATACCTGACCCTGTGTCAGGGTTGGGTTCCTTCAAGCTCGGCCATGTCAAGCAGTCACAGCCTTCGTGTAGCTAGGGAACGCGGGAGTGTCCTGTCCTTCCCTCTCTCATCTGTGCGCCCACACTAGTGGAGCTGGGCTTAATCGAAAACTGATGCTAGGGCTGTTTTTATAGCTTGCTAGGAGAGGTGCAGTCTGTATGCTAGTTCAGTCATCATCTCAGCCTTCGTCAAGGTCTGTTCCTTCGGGTGATATTCCTCATCTGGTTGCATGACGCTGTCAGAACTTCCTTAGCAGTGAAAAGGGACTCTGAGAAGGGAGGTAGGAAACTCCGGCACTTCCTCGAAGGAAGCGTGGTGCTGCTGGAGAGGCATCAGGAGGCCTTTGTGTGAACGGGGCTCCCGCCGGTGAGCATCATGTTGTTTGCATTCCTTCGCGGTGCCTTGCTGGCAGCAGCTCGGCCTTCTAACAACCCCGGCTTCGGCCGCAGTCTGCCTTTCGTAAAACACACCACGGTTTAAATATAACTGCAGCCTTGGAATCAAGGTTCACTCGCAGCGTTCTACTGACGCAGTACTGCGGAGTCGGGCAGTCATGAGGACTTCCCATGAGCTGCCTGGCACTTTGCAAACCCGAGGGAACAGGATGGTGGTTTAGGTAGATCTCTGCCTGGCACGTTGCAGTTGTATATCTTGTTTTTGTTGCTAGCCTGTGCCCAGCCTTTGCTGTTTGTTCTTCAGGCTTTGGATAATGTGCTACTCTATGAGCCATGGGTGATTAGGAGTTCAGGCTCTAAAAAGACCACGGTGTTTGCTTCAGAATTCGGAGAGCAGATTTCAGCGGCGTGCCTTCCTGTTGCTTGTGTGCAAGTGGTAAAGCAGCAGCCAGCATCTGGTACCCAGAAAGCAGTTTGAGGTTCTTGCTCTGAAATGGGGCAGCGCTTGGATGCCTTAGTCAGTATACCACAGCTCTGTCTTATATTGGAGGGTGGTCTAAAACCTACCTGCATCTATGAACTTGATAGTGCCAAGTACAGCTTGGTCTTCATTTGGTCAGCCTTGGTAATTAACGAGATGGAAATACGAAAAATGAGGCCAAGATTTTCAGCCAAGATGGGCTATTTTGGGTGGTCATTTGGGGCATTGCGGAAGGGAAAATAATTTTAAAGGAACTGTGGTCAGTGCTCGAGGCAGATCCCGTTCAAAGGTACCATGCTTCCGAACAGCTTGGCCTAAAATTAAATCAAACAGTCCAGCACAGCTCCCCCTCCTCTGCCCTGTTCCCCAGAGCCGTGCGTTTTTAAAGTCTTCCTTTTCTTTCCATGGAATCCAAGCAGTACTGGCCAGATTAGATCAGATCACAGCAGGACAGGTTCGGTGGCTTCTGTAACCTCTCACGGCTCCAAAGAAGAGAGAAAGAAAAGCAGCTTATGCGGTTGTGGGTAAGAGTCTCGCAATGGCTTATATAAAGCTCAGTGAGAATACCCCAACCACATGTTTATTGTTCTGCCTAAACAATGTCCACCCGTTAATTCATTACCAACTTCCTTATATTTTCCTATCATGGAGCAGTACCTTATAGCTGTCATCAACGTGTGTCTTCCGGGCTTCATATTCCGATCCTTTCCTAGCAATTCCTAGTGTAGTTTTTGGTGACTGACTTGGTCTGCTCCTTCTAAACAAACAGGGTTTGTAGGATCTTCAAGAAGTCAAATGAAGACCTCATTCCATTTTTTTCATTTTCTTTTTTCCTGTTTAGGTATTCTTGACTTGACTTTACGTGTGCTCTGTCTTTTAGAGCCATCCCGTTCTTCAACACACAGTATTAACTCACCTTGAAAACGTGCTTCGCTGGAGCGGCCTCTGAATCTTGTTAGGAATCTGGCAGTTGAAGTCTGGGTCATCGATGGGTAGCGAGCGAGCCTATGTTTGAAATTGGGAAGCGCAAGCTTTAGACAGATGGCTAGGAAGACTTTGCTGCTGGCTAACTATAGTGTTGTTACGTGGGAACCTTTTAAAGACTGCAGAGGTCACTTTACGTAAAGATTAAACTGACCTTTTGAAGATATTGACGTTCTAGAAGCTTGATGTTCTAAAAGAAGAAAAAAAATCTCCTATTTACATGCTGTCTTCCCCTACACAGCTCAGTTCCCTGCTGATTTCCCAGTAGTGATTTTAGTGAAGGGCTGCATATTAAGATGTGAAGTGCAGTAATACAAACACATAAAATGATCTTTGGACAAGTTCCCTGCTCGATTAAGTAACTGCATCTTCATGCTGATGCGGGGTCCTCTCTTGAATACTTTCATCTTAGCCGTGAATTCAGGGTTCTTCTGTCAGAACTAGCAGAACGGAGGAGAGCCCTGTTGTTTCTTAGCTTGTCCCTTCCTATTTCATCTGTCAGTTGCGTAGTGGCTTGGGTTTTGTCTCTCTTGGAGCCTCTGTTTTTGTTTTTGCCCTTTACTGCATCTCTCTCATTGCAGGCCGTCCTCCTGCATGGCATTTATTAGGTTAACCCCCTACTCAACCTTACGGTTGTCCTGTTACGAGTATTTGGTCCCATCACCTGATGGATTCACACTGACCCTTTTCTTTGGCCAACTGCCACGTACCACGGAAGAATCAGTTTATTGCACCCTACTGTTGTTTTCAAGGCCCTTAGGTCTGACGGCCTTCCTGATCTCAGGGGTTTTTTTCAGCTACCTGGTTACAGACTTGCGCTACTTTATTCCAGTCTTTTCCATACAGACGTGATTTCTTCTGCTTCTCCCGGCCAGTCTCTTATCCAGCATCCAGTTGTCCAACTCCAGGCGTCCACCTGCTATCGCTGGTCCTGTGGCAGTCGGGGCTCAGTCCCTCAAAAGACCTTGGGTCCCCTTCATGGGAACCTCTTGCAGAGGTAGGGTAGCTTGTTTAGATTTCACCCAGATGTCAACAAACCAAGTGCTCAATGAATCCTTCTGCTGTTTACTTGGTCGGTAAGTTTTCGCTCGCCTGGAAATATCAGTCTCTTGAATATCACGATGTTCTGAAAACCCTGTGGGGACCGAGTGGTGAGCCTGTGAGTATGCCTGGTAACCGTCTAGAGGATTGGTTCTGGTTTTGTTTTGTTTTCTTCTGAGTTTCAGTAGCTGTGTTCATATGCATTAATGGGAATAGTATTTAGCTCTTACACAGTGCTAGGGGAAATCATCGTGTTCCTTGTTTCTAATGCATGAACCAGCCGCGTTCACTGACAGGTCTTGTGAATTTCCGCGTCTTTTCTCCTACCCAGAATTTACATCTTCCTAATGTATCATTGAAAATATTCCTGTTTGCCTGTTGGTTTTGTGGCCTGTGTTTTCATCTGTGTGGAAACCGATGCTCTTTCAGATCACTCCTGGGAAGTTTTTAGGTGAAATATGATGACTGTGTAGGAGGGACGGGGAGAGTCATTTCCGTTCCACGGGTGCGAACAGCTCTCCGAAGTGGGGCGTCGCGCGGGCTGCGTGTCCCATCCCGACTGCGGGCGTGCAGAGCGACAGCCGTGACCTGGAAGGTGGAGCTGGTCGGGGTGGAGGGCCTGCGCCGGCTCCTTTGCTAGCACCGGTCCCGTGTGCGCCGGAGGTGTTTGGCACCTGTAACCCATTTGGAACCAGGTAGAGTTAAGGGCACTCGGCACGTGACGGCGTGGCCTTTTGTTCTTATTTCTTGAGCTGATTTGAAACTAAGCAGGGCTTAGTTTGGGACTTGCTTAGTGCTACTTTTAGTATCTCCCCTTTAAAATGGATCATCCCTGTGATTTATTTGTCCTTCTGGGCCATCAGCTTTTTATGTCATTGATTTCCTTTGATTCTCACACAAAACGAGAAGTACCCTCCTGCCACCAACCCCGCGATTGAAAAGCAGCTGCTAAAAGCTGCGCTAGCCTGGCTGTAATCCCAGCAGCGTGTTGGCTAGTGCCATGTCTTGCTTGGCGGTACGCCGACACCGTCTTCTTGGCCTAAAGGTGTGCCATGCCGTCTTCTGCTGAGGAAGCACGTGGCGGGCTGCATCCCCTGCCCGTCTCGTGTGACTTGGGAGCTGCGGTAGGTGCAGATTCCTAGATATTAGACATCGCTACGGAGCCAGTTTTTATAAAGTTAGCGACTTGTTAGCAGTAGGAGTGAAAGCCATACGCTCCTGGGAGATGTCAGAAACCACATCAATAAGTAAAGCTTCCCCACCCTGAGGGTACACTGTCTTTCAGTTATGGCTAGGCGATGGAAATGGGTAGAGAAGAGCACACCTCTACCTGCCTGCGTCTTACTACAGGTCAGCCATGCCCCAAAGCAAAACGGCTGCGGATCCTGAGCAAAGCCCTTCGTTCGGGCGGCCTGAAATATCTATCCCAGTCTTCTCGGAGAGCCTGGGTACACACGGCTGCCCAGTGCAGGAGGTGCGAGTGGCCAGAGCTTGTGGAGAAGAGCTTGGCTGTGTAGACATGTCAGTTGTAACCACATGAGCCTGTCCAAGCCTGATCGGGTTTAATGTGACTCTCCCTGTTCTTTGGAAAGGAGCCTTGAAAGTAAAAACAAGGGCCAAGTGAAAACTGCTAATACTCAGCTCATTTTCATTGCTTTATAAATTTTTAATGTTAGGTTTTGATCGTGTTTCTTTCTAAGGTGCCAGTTTGAGATTCTTTATGGGCTAGTCTGACCAGGCTCTAAGTCTCAACAACCCCAGTCATGTGGAAGGGATTCCTTCTTAGATATTATGCACCAGGCAGACTTTATCCTTTGATCCTGTAACTTTTGGCTCCTTTCTCCAAATGACCAAGTTTGGTTTTTGCTAAGCAAAAGCCATTGCACTGTCACCATTTTCTTAAAAGAGTTAGTGGTCAAAAATGGAGAGTGTCATAAATAAAGTGATCTCTTTCTGCTTGTTCGTTTGGCTGTAGATATCCGGAATGAAAAAAAAATTTCAGTCTTACGCCATGTCAGGCTTAAAGCCTGCACTTGGTCATGCACTAAGATTGCAGAAAGCTGTAGACTCAGCTCAGTGTCCGGATGAATGCAGAGACCTCAGGCACAAAAGGTATCACCACACTTAGATAATCTAATCATATCTGCTGATTTACCATTCTTTTTTTTCCTTCCCCCCCAGTTAAGGCTATGAATTCAGTTTGCATTTCCTGTAGCACAGGTTTTCTGATAGTACCCTACATTTGGATTACTGCCATGGCCACTGATAATCTGTTACATGTATGTGTTGAAATACACAATACAAAAGGCTTTGCGGAAAGACTGTTGGTGCAGGATGAAGTTCCCCAGAATCACCTAAATTCAAACTTCATGAGAAACCTGAGCTCTACAACTCTCCATAGGTGCACCACAGACCAGGTCTATTCTGTATGATTCTTCTGGGAGGAATTGGTTTCTGACCAAGGACGTGGTAGGAAGTGATAATGCTCTTAAAGGCAAATGTGGTTCCAGAACTAGTTTGGGAAACAACACTTGAACTATGGATTTCTGTCTATATAGATGTTTTTTGTCATTTGCCGCCTGTATCGTAGCATGAATAGATCCAGGTGTTTTGAAGAATATAGATGGCTTGTGCTTCACAGGCCTTGGGACGTCCAGTTTGGGGCTGACATGATTGCACAGAGAGTGAGCAATTCCCCTTCTCATGCAGGCAGATCCCAAGGTCTCTTCGTCACGTACATTTAACCAGATCCTCAGCTGATGGTGCCAGGCTTGTCCTGGTCCTTTCACAGCTGCGCTCCCCTGCGCTTAGCAGTGGACAGGGCGGCCGCTCGGCGCGCGCGTTGCACGCACGCCCTGCCTCTCGGTCTCTAAACAATTGCCGTCCTTTCTTCCTTGGGCAGAAAAGGATCCTCACTGGCAGACAGTTCAGGTTTGATTCCAGCCTTGTGCCACAGCGGCTGCAAAAACACCGAGACAGAATTACAGGTATAGAGGTATAGGAACCTGGTGTGCTTGATGCAGGTCCTGGCTTTTCCTACTGAGAAACCCTTGTGAAGCTTTCTGCAAACCTCAGCGGCGGACAGGGAGCGAGCACCTGAAAGGAGACGGGGGTTGCGTACATAGCAGGTCATCAGGCTGCGCTAATACACAAATTTGGCTACGTAAACACACACAAGGAACTAATGGGTAGCTGAAACTTCACCAGGTCAAGCCTGCAGATTTCTTACTGGTTTTATTTTTCAGTACACTTTTTTTCCTCCTACGTTTTTAACCCCTGCGTTTCCTTAAATGGAATAACACAGAAAAGAAATAGCGTGGCGTTGCACTGAGGCCATATGCTCGGGGGCCTGACTCGTTGAGGCAGGGTGTCTGGAGCTGCTTTCTTTTGTGCATGCTGTCAGAGCGCTGCTGGGGTCGGCACGTGAGCTTGTGTGGCGTGCACGACTTGAGATTCAGATCGTTTAATTCCCAGGACGTCAACGAGACCATGCTCGGCCAGGTTGGAGACAAGAGATGAACAGATATTCTTGCAGGCAGGGAGGAGAATGCTGCATTTTACAGAACTTAAATTTGGTAATTCATGAGTGGGTTTTCACCAGTAAAACTGACTCAGGGAGTCTCCTGTGCCCAAACTCTAAATCTGGACTCTGAGTCACGAGCTGCTATTCTTTAATAGCTCTTAATAAAGCAAAAGATGTGGTTTGAACCAAAATTTTTCCGGGGGAAAAATACCTCTCTGATGATGACTACTTCTTGCTCTATTAATAATCAGATGAAACAATTTTGCTCTGAATTTGGTGCACAGTAAAGTTTCTCCTCGGGCACAAGAAGCTAACTTCAAAAGTTTTAGCTACAGCGTGTGTAAGTTCAAGGAAGCCACGACCCAGCACTCTCCTTCAGAACAGAAAAGGTGCCACTTTGACCTGCGGGTCTTGCTGTCCGTCTTACCTACGGGGTTTTGGTGTTGTGAAATACATGCCTCTGGTCAACCAAAACAGCTCTGAAAATTAACGAGGTGCACACAGAGGCTAATAATTTTCCTGGGGGAGAGCGGGAGGGGGCGATGGGAGCAGCCCCAGAAAAAGCTGTGAACGCAGCAGGGGCCGCAGGAGCAAACTGGCAATTGGCCCGAGTCGGGGGTACCAGAGAAAGTTACGGCTGAGCGGGACCCGGATTACCAGGAGAAGTTTAGCACTCAGCTCTGTGCTTCCCATCCTCCACCACGCCGTAGGGTAATAGTGCGGTGCATGTGTGTCACGTTAAATTTATCAGGCATTACCATTTGTAGTCAATGGTTCTCATGGGAAAGGCTCTGTTACCCCGGTGAGTAGGAAATGTCTCAGAAACCCAGTGCATTGAGAGTATGTGTCAATTGTTTCCTTCCAGGCGCTTTGGGAAGGGAGCCTAGAAGTTTATCTCAGCATTTGCAACAATATAAACAGATGCCAAGCACTTCAAGTACGCAGAAAAGGAAAATGTCTTGCTTGGCCTCCCTAAACAGACTGGGAGGCGGGGGGGGGGGGAGCAAAAAGCAACATTAAGTGAAGTCTCTCCCTTGCAGAATAGGGAAAAGCAGCAAAGTAATGCAGATGTTTGCCTGCGCATATACAACTTAGTTTCATATTACCAAAATCTGTACTGTGCACACGTGGTCAAAAGATTAAAGAGATTGTCCAGTTCTGTTGGCAGCATATTAAAGTATTAAGACTACAGGCTTACTATGATTTGTTTCTATTATCAAGCTGACCACAGAATTGAAGTGATTCAAAGGAGGACGTTATTTTAATACAGATACCGGAATTGCCCCATCCTTTTGCATCTGGCTTTTGGATGCAATCTTGGCTGTAAGAATCCCTTGGGAACGGCTAACGCCGCCCCTTCTGTCCGCCCCTACCCTACAGCTCCTGCTTGTGCTCGGATAAGATTTCCCCTCCTCTGTCCCTACGCAGTGTTTATGCCATCTGCCATGTTAAAGCTGATGTTACCGGTTGCTGGAATAGCTTTCCTGGTTTCCTTTGACGCGCTAGAGCTAATTCGTATCTTCAGGTGTTGATCTGTAAGGTCTCGCCGCAGCCGTCTCCAGCTTTGGCACCGCGGCTCTGCCTGTTCCCTCTGTGGTGTGAGCCCGTTTCTCGACGATCGCGGTGCTGGCACGTTGGGCTGGAGGCAGCAGATGCAGGTCCCTTTTCTTCTGTCGCTGTTGTGCTGCCTGATTTTGGACCTTGCTCGACCCTGGATTTCTGTTTCTTTTTTTGTCCTGCTCCCTGAGATGGCAAGTTATTAGTGTCTGGTACTGTACCGGGCAGTTGTACAGCTGCTGGCACCCGGCAGCAGCAGGAGATCCGCATGTAGTGGTGAACTTTTAATCTCTCAGCCTAGATAGTATTGGATAAAGAGTCACTTTAACTTCACTCGGAGAGATTTTCACTAACCCTTTACAGCTGTTAGTTTATATCTTGATATCATGGACACAGTATATCTGTATATATATATTTATGTATTTGGTATGGTGTTCTGCATAGTTACAACCAGCACATAAACCTGAGCTCGCTGTAGCGCACGAGCCACCAGAACCACGATGTGATCCATTTCAGGGCAGTCGCAGGCGCTGTCGCGCCATCGTGTCTGTGAGTGAGAAGGGAACTTCTTCATAAGCCTCTGCTTTCTATTACGATTTCCACATAACAAATTACTTTGGAGCGAAAATGTATCACACTTTGTGCCAGTCTGGGGATGAACGTATTTTTTCAAGTGATCATATTGGAGAACGATTTTTTTTTTTTTCCTTTTCTTTTTGTGGGTCTTTGAGAATTAAGAATGCAGAATTTAAGAAGCCTTTTTCAGATGCTTTTTTATACTTAAGTAACTCAACAATAGCATGCATTTAACATTTCTAATTAGTCCTCTGTGTGTGCTTTTGAAAGGAGCTTCTGCTGGAGATCTGTATACCTCAATAGTCTGGGCTGTAGCGCATGTATGTAGTTGGGTATGAGACTCAGTGTAATACGTATAGGGCATGAGCTATTCGCATAAGCTTCTGGCCCCATCCTTGCGTACAGCTCATCATTCCGTTATTTGCAAAGCCCTTGGGGAACTCGGTTAGCTATTTTAAAGTTGCTATCAAGGAGGGCCACTCTGGTCAAGCAGCTTTTTAAAAGACCTCGGATGCTTTCAGTATGAAAATTCACATGCGAAAAAGGTGAAAGACTCTCCAGATTTCACAGCTGGCCTCAAGAGCGTGTGGAATTCGAAATGGCAGATGCAGGGTTGTTTTTCATTGAAAAGTCAGTTTGTTATGGAAAAGGGGTATTTTGTGCCTAAATTTCCAGTTGTTCAGTCTCAAAGATTGGATTTATCATAACGAGGAATTAGAGACCCATGTTTAGCAGTGAAGTTAGCTGGTGTCTGCGGACTCTGGCTTTACTGTTGCGGTGGCATTTCCAGAGCAGCTTCCCGTGTCTTGCAGATAGGTGGTTCGTCTGGAACCTTGTAATGCTGCTGAAAAGCAAACAGTAGTAATAGGTGCAGCTTGCAGGTGAAAGGAAAGAGCAATGCATGCTCTGTAACGAGGGAAAATCGGTGGAGATGGGTCGGTGGCAAGGGACGGTTTTCTCTCTGACTTTCTCAAGCGCGTGGCTTTTATCAAGTAAAGCCTGACTTTTGTTACTCGCTTGACTTAATTCTTATTCCTGAGCAAAAAGGAGTATGGCTGCTGGAAAAAGAGAGGTGAACGCAGCTCTGAGCGGAACGGAGCGGCGTTGCAGAGCTCTGTGTCCGGTAACACAGAAGCACGTCCCGTCTGGCTTCAGACGCTGTCGCCCTCGTCTTGTTGGGGGCCCACCCGTTTGACAGGAGTTCCTGTGGTTTCAGGAGTGATGCGACTTCACGTTGTGGAGTGCGTTTCAAAAGAGTCTTCTGGCCGAGTATCTTCTGTGGCAGACATCTGTAGGTGCTGGCGTCGGGACGGAGGGGTGTCTCCTCTGTGCTTCCTGCTCAAAGCCACAGCAGTCACGGGGGCTGGCATCTGAAGGCTGCTCTTCGGGGGGTCTGCCCTCTCTCCGGGGAGGCACCCGCCAAATGCGTTGGGCTGGGACAGTGCTGCAGGCTGAAGCGCGGCTCTCCAAAAGCTGTAGCCTCCGCCTTCTCTTGAATATGTCATCTGGTATGCTCGCGTGGGGTTTTAATAGCCATGCATTCACGCAAGGTGTAGGCATACGCTGAGAATAGATGGATCTCAGGTGACCGAGACGGTGACTCTGTAGAGGGGCAGCTCTGCAGAAACGCTCCGCTGTGAGCAGAAGAAAATGACTGTACCTACAGATAAATACATTTGTTCTTACGTGCATTTGCGGCTCATTCATTCAGATAAATGTACTTCAGTCAGTAATACGGCACGTGTGTTTACCTGAAACTCTCTGCTTGG
Organism: Fulmarus glacialis; assembly: GCF_000690835.1. NCBI lineage: Eukaryota > Metazoa > Chordata > Aves > Procellariiformes > Procellariidae > Fulmarus > Fulmarus glacialis. The sequence continues at coordinate 21,193 of NW_009193255.1, forward strand.
CTGCACTGAGACATTAGTGGGGAAACCAAATTTGGGCAAAAGCATAGAATACAGCTATCGTTTATCAAGAGTTAAATCTGAAGGAGCTGTTTTTAAAGCTTACAGTAAGATGTCTCAATTATCTGGGCACAGAAAAAGACATGTAAATGCTCTCTGTAAGCACGAGGAAAGATATTTATCCCGAGTTGGTAAACGTACAGAAAGCCCTGAAAAGAAAACATTTTTATCCAGCTCGTCAAAAAGACATAACAATTGGCAAATGTAGTTTAAGTGCTTTAGTTTGACATGAAAGTCTACATGAAAGGGAAAAGGCATATTTTGTGTTTACAGTCAGCATATGACATTTGGCACTTACTCTTTTATTACTTAGTTTTTATTTTGGAAAGTGTCAAGTACTTAGAAATTTACAGTAACTTCTCTTAGTAGTCCTTCCTCATCTGCTGTGTTGTAATAATACACCCTAATGGTACTTTGACACTTGTTATACAATGGACTACATAGTCAAGTGATGTAAATTTTGTTGCTCTAAGCTCTTCAATTAAGCTGGATCGGTTTGCTCAAGGTAGGTGTTAAGTCCTGCCAATGTATTTGGTAAAACAAATGGAAGAATCAGTGTAGAATGTTTTTGAAGAGCACTGTATTCAATATTGCAAAGTGAGTATGATGGCCTTCTGTGTTTTTATTTTTATTTTTATATGAGTCACAAGGACAGAATAATTATCAGAGAGTCGGCACTGGCCTGCACTCTCAGAAATGATTGTACAAAAAATACTTTTCCAAATGGTAGCTAAAGAGCTCCTCGCTCACGTTTGGAGACAAGAAACACAGAATTAATTAACGTTAGGCCAGCAAAGAAAGATACTTCGCTTGCCTATTTGAATGAAAAACAGCATGAACTGTACTGGCCAGTGATGCACAAACTCTGCGTAGTTGAAGTTAATATTTGCTGTGCTTGTGTTCCCTAGGTCATCACACTATTTACATTGGGGTCCACGTGCCGAAGAGCTATAGGAGAAGGAGGCGTCATAGAAGAAGACCTGGGCACAAAGAAAAGAAAGAAAAGGAGAAAATCTCTGAGAACTACTCTGACAAATCAGACGTAGAAAACGCTGATGAGACAAACAGCAGCATCCTTAAACCGCTCAGTAAGTACTGGTTTCGGTTGTCGCTCACTACAATGGTCTGTTGTCTAGTGATCTGCTGCTGATGTGATCACGGAGGAGGAAACCGGATCCACGAAAACAGTCATCTCATGTGGCAGGGCCGGAGTAGTCTTAATCAGTTGCTGTGGCTTGGAAAAGGCACAGGCTGGACCAGACATTTCATCCCTCTGTATCACCTGGGTTTGCTCCTGAGCTAATGCCAGCCAGGAACAGGCCAGATTTTAAAAAGCAATTTGACACCGTCTGTAAAGAGATAGCAAGGAAACGCAAAAACTGAGTAGGTGCCGAGACAGATCTATTGCAGCTTCTGCCCTGGCCCTCAGGATGTGCACCCTCTCTAAAATTCAGGCACCCCGTGGGTTCAGCTAGAAACAGCCTCATAGGAGCAGGTTGATGAGGAGCACCAAGATGACCGCTATAGGCTGTGAGAAACATACCCGCTTGGGATTTGGCTTTGTTGTATCAATAACTTGTGGTGCTAATAAGGCTTTTCCCTTCAGTAATTAACCAGTTTTAAGTTTTGCAAACAAAAGGAAGAATAAATTATAGCATTACTTTATGTTTGAGTATCTGTAGGGGTTGAATATCTGAATTTTGATAGGCAAATGAGGTCCGTTTTGGATGCCCTATACCTCCATTCGTACTGAAATTGTTAGCCAGAGGAAAGAGATCTTTATCTAGTGTCATCACTATGCAGCTCTTCGGTAACATGGTAGGAGACTGTCTTAAAGTCCCATTCCTCTTGCCGTCTTCTCTGTTGGCCACGAGCTTGTTCTGAAATCTGGGGGATGGTTGCTTAAATAGAAGGGGGAGGGAGATGCTGACAGCCTGCTAAAATGGGAACATGCTAACAAGGTTTGAATATAGGAGAATAGGCCGGGATATGATATAGCTCAGGCTATTGAGGCTAATTCCGGGTGGCTGGAGTTTCATTAAAGAACTTGTTTGTAAGTGGGAAAATGCTTCCTGTGCAAGAGAGAGAGAGGAGCAAGCAGGGGTCATACGACCTCATCTTTGATTGAAGTAATAGGTGAATTTTTCGTTTTGAAATTATGTTGCTGGATAGTTTCTGCATATATAAAGACAGTAACATGGGATCAAATCGGCCTTGTCTCTAGCCCAGAGCCTGTTACTCCCGGTGGTGCAGATACTTCAGAGAGCAGCAAGTGGAAAGGAAGGCAAGTCACAAAGTCTGTTCGCTCTTTGTAGCTGTAGTTCCCTGGTTGTCCCAAGGAAGTTTTCTTGTCAATGCTCAGAAACCAGGAGCTGGTTTCACACCGAAAGACGTAATTACCTGTCTTCAAGAACTCTAGATATTTTAAGTTTAATTTTTTGTATTTACATCTCTGTTCTTCTTTGGTGTGCAAGTGACCACATCTGTAGAAATTCCTTTTTGGCTTCTGGATGTATCGATATCCTGGGGAATTGTGTCTCCAGGCTAATTGTACCTGTGGTTGAAAACCTATTTCTTCCATCAGGTTTTGATTTTCTGCCTTTCATTTTGTTCATCATTGTTTCTGTTTTGTGTCATTTGAGAAAGGGTTAATGTTTTTTTCCCCTCGATTATTTCCACAGATTAGTATGTTCTTGTCTACTCTTTACCTGCATGTAAAAATGTGCAGTCTTTTCATCTCTCTCTATCTGAGAATTTTCCCATAGACTTTTCCACCCTGGCCTCTTTGTGCTACGTATTTTTGGAATGGGATCACTTAAATACAACACAATATTCCAGGTGTCCCATGCAATAGAAATAATACTGCATCATTTGTAACTTCTTCTGTATCGTTCACCGTCTCACATATCCAGATGCTTTACCAGGTTCTTGCAGGGACTTGCTGTTTTGCGCTGCTGGCCAGATCTTTTTACAAGCTGGCGCAGTTAATTTAGAACACTGTAAAGGATAGGAGTAGTTCAGATTACTGTCTTGAATTTCCAAACATTGAATTACATGTTGCCTCATCTCCCCAGGTTTTTTCCCTTCTGAAACTCTTGTCTTCATTGGTGACCTGAATTATTTGTTTCCTACGCTTTCTTTGCTTGCTATCAACCCTTTCTTCTCTAGTTCCGCCTATGTAGTAGTGCCAGGCCTCCTTCAGAAATTTCTGCTGTTCCGCTTTTAACATTCTCCGTCATTTATAAACGGCTCTTTATTTCCATTTCATTTTCTGTCTCTTAGATGGTTGCCGATCTGAGACAGTTGTTGGATGTTCAGACTGTGCCAGCTTTAGCTGTCTCTTACTGGAACTTTGATGAATGCTTTTTGAGGGTCTGAATGGCTTTTGTGCGCCATGTATCCAGCTGCTGTGTTCACTCTTAGTTATGGCACGTGTGTCCAAGAGAAGACCAGTTCTCTTCAGACAAAGAAAAGCGTGCCTCACCAGCTTAGTCTGATATTCATTACTGGCAATCATGGCAAGGAATCTCAGTTATAACACCGGTTTTTTTAATCTTCATCTGTTAATTGTAAATGAGGTAGGGGTGTGTGGCTCAAATTCAGTTTCGAAAGAGCGCTGAGAATATTAGAAACAAAGAATTGGAGAATTTTGAACAGCAATTTTAGTGGAGTTGGGAGAAAGCTGAAATGAGATATCTTACATATATTTGAGACAGCTGTCAGCAGAGAGTATGTAGCGTAAGAAGCTGAAGTATCTGTTAGGACTCAACCCTGTGGTTTAGCGGAGTGGGACAGAGAGAAGGCATTTGCCATGGCGTGGGGGTGCGGGTGCCAGTTGGCCGGCGGGGAAGAAGTGGCTGCATTGTGGCCGGGAAGGGGGGGAGTTTTGGATTTTGCTTTTCTTCTTTGAAGGTGGGGGGGAAATAACAGAAACGGAGCAAGAAGTGAAATGCAGAGCGTGGGGACAACCAGAGAGTGAGCGTTAGTCTAAAACGCTCGAGGTCATTTTACAGGGATGGATGATGATAAAGGGACTGCATCTGTCCGAGCTAGGCCAGCTCTGCAGGGGCTTGCTGGATGTGCGTGTGGGGCACGCGGGGTTTCCATGTCATCGAAAAAAAAATGGACACCAAGGAAGGAGGAAGTCCTGAGCCCGCTGCGCCCGCTTACGCAGCTCAGCGCCTTTCTCATGAAGGGACCCAAGAATAGAAGAGCGAGGGTGTTGCAGTTCCCAGGATTAAGGGCTGCTGGGGCAGCTGTGTTAATGACCTTTGCATAACACCGCTTTGCGCGATGGCTGGCGGTGACCAGGGACGGTGCTCACCACTAAAAAAGGGGATCGGATTCACGCACCCTTCAGGTGCCCGTCAGAGACTGAGGCTCGATGAATACCGTGTTGTGAATATAACGTGTAGGGCACTGCCTTCAGAAAGGCTGCAGAGGAGGCCATAGGTGTATGCAAGTTTCATGAGATAGTAAAATGGAAGTGCTGTTTATGTAGTTAATGATGAGATGAAGGGACTGAACTGGATGACATTTCAGTCTTTTCGTTAGAATTGGAAGATTTTTGGATTCACGTATTCTGTTTTGTTAACCATGTTTTAGAACAAGCAAAACCCAATTTTACGTGAAGAAAACCTAAACATCTTGAGGAAAGGTACAGTGCATCTCAGTCTATAAAATGGAGAATTTACATAGCTCCTTCTCGTGTTGATTTTTGCGATTATTAACTTGGCCTATTAACTATTAGACACTGACAATTTAGCTTGTATATAATTCGTAGTTTATTTCATCTTCAAATATAAGGACAAGCATATAGTGTTTGATTTGCAAAATCTTTAATAACGTAGCTGTTAAAGTAGTTTCTGGAAGTTTAGGAAACGACTTGATTGTCTCCATTATACCGAGAGCTTTGTTTTTACTGAGTAGAAAGCTTAAGCCAGCTTTGAATTCAATACATCACTTGTATTTCTTGATCTGTCTCTAAGGGCTGTGAAGCCTAAACCTAGATATCTTGCCTGAAGATGATTTCTCAGCTTCTTCGGTGAAAACTGTGCAGTCAGATTTTGACCAAATCTGGACTTGACTCACCAGGTCAAGCTGTTTGTCCCACAACAAATGAACCTGATGAAACATGTCTGTGGATACAGGCAAGACAGTAAACAGGTCCAGAAATGCAAACCTTCCCTATAAACGTTTCGTTGCAGTTCAAAACCGGTCTAGCTGCGCTTTTGTATTTGGGAATTGGTGCAGTCTGGAAATGTCAATCCTTTTTTTTTTTAATCTGTGTCCAGTTCAGTCAAACAAGCCAAACTCTGGTAGTTTATAAACAACCTTCAGCTCTCCCATCTGGAGAGAGTTAGGGAAATTGAACGTGTACAGATACGTTTTATCCTGAGTAAATTATTGCTTGGGAAAGATGCCTACTTCAAAAATCCAGACAGGGATATTCTCTGATACGCTGAGGAGGAGGCTTGAAGGCGATGTTCCCTCTGCAGAGCCCTTTCAGTATATTCCAGGCCTGCAGGGCTGTCTCTGCACTCGGAGAGAAAATTGGAGTTCACGCCCTTGTTCTCAGGCAGGACTGCTGACACTGGTGCTAGCCGAAACGTGGCTTCCTTGAACCGCAGACTATTACAAATCCGTGTTCCAGATTAAGCGTACCAGCACCTTATTTCTAAAAGCACCTCCTTTAACCAGCCTGGCCCTGGTTTCCACTTACAACCAGTAAGAAGGAAACACTGTTTAGCAGTGGTTATTCGGCACCGTCCAGGAAGCTGGCATACAAGTATTTTTGAGGTTAAAAAAGAAAAAAAAAGTTATTGCATTACTAGTAAGTGGGCTTTAAATACCCTCTTCTTATCTGCCTAAAACAGACATAAGTGTTGGAAAACAGGTGAGGATTTATGCTGTCAGAACACTGCAGAAGGGGAAGGTTGAGAGACGATGAGTAGAATGGGGTTTTCAGAGGGAAGGTTTAGTGACTTTTGCAGTGCTAATGGCTGGAGTACAGACCCGCTAGTATTTTGGGCATATTCAATTGGTCTGTGGTTAACTATGGTTAATGCAGTTAGTGGGGTGAAGGAAAGACTCAGCTGGCCAGAGAAGAGAGTTGATGGGGGAAAGCCACGGGAGGCTTGTCAGCTGGCATGGGTCGAGGTGTCGAGCCTGGTTCTGCCTTCTCGGGTCGGCCGATTGCTTATCTCTGTACGAAGCGGATGGTACAGTTTGCTGTTACTTGCAAGGGATGAGACAAGGGAGGAACAAGGAAGGCAGACACAAGTTTCTTCTTCGGGACAGGCTGCGATTTGAATCCATTTCCCTCTTCCTCATTCCTTACTGCAGATGCGTGGAGATTTTCCCATGAGGAAATGCATCTCTGCTTGATCTGGGAAGGGGTTTCTTCTCATTGTCTGGTTGCCCTCCAAGTTAATTTGGCCAACCTCCCTGGCTCAAACCCAGTGAACTAATGTCTCTCGGTAAGCGCTGTCATAGCAGGCAGCGTGTAGACACCGTGTTGACGTACGCAGCAGCATGAGGTGCTCCGCAGAGATGCCTGTGCTTGTGCAGAGCTTGCTTGGGTTGTCCTTGGGCTGGCCCAGCTCTGTGCCCCGTAGACACACAGCATGTGCAGAAGCTACACGTTAACGCAGATACGAATCTCTCTATTCTGAAACTCTGATAGCGCGTTTAGAACAGCAGTGCTTGGAATATGGGATACAGACTTGGGCTGATGTGAGCGATTACTGTGTCAGAAGAAACAGCAGTAGGAAAATGTATGATTCTTTGACAGAATGGAAATTCTCATTTTTGTTCAGTTGATCTGTGTATGGTTTCTGGGAGGTAAGAAACTGTCTGTGTATTCGTGACTCTGAATTCAGTGATTGGGGTAAAAGTCCTGTTATAGGCAGAGGTGATTCCAAGCAAATAGAAAGCAAGAAGCCCAAAATAGAAAATACCTGTCCGTTTCCAAAATATCTTGAGGAATTTCATGTGTAGTCAAGGACTAGTATTACAAGCTATAAAGCAGTGACTTGCAATACTAGACCTCAGTTCAAGCCCTAAGGCATTTTACACAACATAATCACAAAATGATGCTAGTAATATAGGTAACAAAAGGCTGAAAATTCTCTCTTCTTTGGAGTGATTTTAAAGCTAGCTGGCAATAAACATTCTCAAACCTTGTTTTCGGGTAGTTAACTACAGCTTTTTAATTTTTCTCAGTTTAAAAAGTAGGGGTGAGAAGGTGTGGGCATGGCACTTTGGTGCCCCGCATTCGTGCGAAGTGATGCTCACTCCTCTGCTCCGCTCTGTAACATTTTGCAGCGCTGTTAATGCAGCCTTTGTTCACAGCTTACGGGAAGAAAGCGATAGGCAAGTGGATTGCAGCATCTTACCTTCCTGAGGTCTTTCTCCTCTGAATCACAACGTCTCGTTGGCTGCCTGGCTTTAGCCTCTTTCCACTCACTTTCATTTTTAACAATGTTATGTGGAAATAGGATAAAGAAGGAATTTGCTTTAGTGGGACGGTGAGCTGCCTGCTGGCATTACTTTTCAGTTGTAAACACGGGTCATCTTCATTGTCATCCTAAGTATAGTCCTTTACATGCCTATGAACTCACACTTGTACATGTAAATGCCCTGCTTTTAAAGACCAAGAGGGAGTCTTCGGGAGTTCCCTTTGCTGAAGGGCTGTAAGATTAGATTTTTCCTGTAATGATAGGTTATTGCTGTTGGCCAAGTGTAAAGGTTTTGTCCCACAAGCTGTGCGGTATAGAGCCTTGCTGCGGTCCTGTGTGGTTTACTGACTGTTTTTGTCACTTGCAGGTCTGAAAAATTGTTGTTGCCAAAGTGAAAGATTTGTCTAAACTCAGCATAAGGCTTAAGAAAATGCAGTGGGAGGAAAGGAAATTCAGTGTTCGTAGTCTACTGGAAATGGGCATTCAGGGCGCTCTGCCCCGTGCGGTGCTGGGCTTCAGAAATGGCCGTGATACTTAGCTTTGGCAGTGGATTCAGCAAGATACTGGGACCCAAAAGCAACAAGCAATAATGAGGGGCCCATGAAACTAATAAACTGCATGTTGTAAATAGAATTTTCTTAGCGCTTGCATCCATGAAGAGAGTAAAACCTGATTTTTGGCAGGAGTCAAAATGTTGACAAGTGGATAAATATCACTGCAGAATCTAAATTTTGGAAAACCTTAAAGGAGGGCTCAGTGGTGGTGAGCTGAGGCCATCTTTAATTCTATACTGTTAGTTGCAGCTCTTCTGCATAGGGTCACATGTGAGCTAAGCTTACTGAAGGCTTTCTTTACCAGTTGAAGGGTGTAGCTGTGATCCTGTTTACAGGACACAAAACCAGAAATGGGGAAAAGAGGTTGAAAATCTGGATCTGTCTGTTGGAGTGGTTTCTAGAGGATCTGTACAGCAAGAGAGAGGGAAGGGATGATACGTCATCCCATCAAAGGTTTGTAAAGGGTTTGCAGTTTGCTCAGAGAAATTCCTCTTCCACCCACCAGCAGTACTTCTTGAAGGTTTTAGTGAAAAAAAAAAAAACAACTCTCTTAAGCCCTCAGATGTGGGTTAGGAGGAGCGTTTTGCTGAAAGAGAAAACGTTAGCAGCAGAGTCATTTCATTGAGGTACTGTTTGAGGCTTGTGCTGTCATTCTGGATGGAGTGCTTCTCTCCCGGTGAAGGTGAGGTTTGGTCTGGATGGGTCACATTTGCTATGTAGGCAACCGCTGTGTCCCTCTGTAATGATCGCCAAGTGTCATCCCTCACTTCGGGTTAATATGCACCTTTTAACGATTCTAATTTAAAATGCAGCCTTCTCTCAAAGGTAAGTTCTGCGTAATCTGGGGCTAGGAAAGCTGGAACTCTGGAGAATCCTGCTTTCTTCGAGCTTGCTGTCAATTTTGGGCGTGTGTGCTAAGACTTTGCTGCTGAATAACCTGCGTTTAAGTAGTGCTCGGGAGGATGTTTGACGTGGAGAGAGAACTGTAATTATCTCTAATAGATTGTCTGAACCTGACAGGTCCTGCAACATCAGCTGGCACCATTTTTTTTTTTTTTTTTTTTTTGAAAACTGGTTAGTCAATGCTTGGTTTATTGAGATGCCTAGCGATATAAAAGATGGTGTAGTGAGCATCTTGAGGCATGAATTCACCACGCTGATTTGTTTAAGTGGAGGCTTTTTCATTTTTAATCCAAGTACAACAGTTTGTCTGTTGCTTCTGGTTGATGTGGGACACCCTGAAGTTGATGGCATAAGTATCCTTAGTTTCCTTTACATTACGGTTTGCTTCTTGGATAACAAATACGTTTTTTGGTCGGTTTAGGTTCTACAAATCGTTTAGGTTCTTAGTGGGTCTAAGTGCCTAGATAAGAGAGTGGTGCCGTCTGCGTGTGTATAAGTAGTTTTCTAACATCTGTCTGTCAAGTGCAGTACGTCTGAATGATGCTAGCCAGGTATCTCCGGAGGCCAAGCTACTCTGCTTTTTTGCTGTGTTCTCTCACTCATGAACACGATCTTTATCAGACAAGAAAGCCCACCTACGGGGCTGAAATGCCCATTGATTCCTTTGCGCTCTTGATTCTCCAAGTGCTTCATCATGTCCCTAGAGCTGAAATCTAGCGTGCACGCAGGTGTTTCTGGATCAGTGGCTAAGTTACAGTCTGTTCACCTCATGCTTCCCGTTTCTTGAGATCCCTCATATTTTGGTGTATGTCTGCCCCTTTGCTCAGTATCAGCGCTGGTGAACAGTTTGCTTACACAAGGCCCGTAATAACGTTTTGCATCTACCGTCTTAAACGGGGCACTGAAGTAGGCAAGTCTGTCTCTCGTAAAGTTTCTGGATCAGTGGCTAAGTTACAGTCTGTTCACCTCATGCTTCCCGTTTCTTGAGATCCCTCATATTTTGGTGTATGTCTGCCCCTTTGCTCAGTATCAGCGCTGGTGAACAGTTTGCTTACACAAGGCCCGTAATAACGTTTTGCATCTACCGTCTTAAACGGGGCACTGAAGTAGGCAAGTCTGTCTCTCGTAAACGCAATAGGTAAAATAGCCAGAGCAAGGTGCTGAGGGCTGTGCTGTGAATCACACGTGGGGACAGAGTCTCCCGCGGGGACGGAGCGAGCCTTCGCGTCCGGGGAGCGCCTGGCGCGAGCTGAGGAACAGACAGAAGGCTCTGTCCCTGGCACTGCCTCCCAGACAGAGACAAGGCTCTATTTGAAACCACTCGTGGAAAAAGCAATTTGAGCCCACCGGTGTGGAAACCATCGCTTTTTAGTTTTAAATGCAGTCCGTTTGACATCCGGGATGCGTTCGGCAGGGGGGTTTCAGGCTTTCTGTGGCAGGCCTCTCCTTACAAAGAGCAAGCTTTGCGGCTCTCCGGCACAAAATTGCCTCTTCTTGGGAGCGCTTCTACACAGAACGGGAAACAAGTCGCATGCAGGCTTACTGAGGCGATACGGCGGTTTGAGGAGAACACAGCATGCCTGATCTGTCGGTACGCCTGCCTGCAGCCCGAGCCGGAGACTGCTTGTCAAAATGCCTGTGCCTGGGACGCTGACAGAATTGCTCCTGTTTGTCTTAAAGTTGAGTGTGAGGTGGCTATTTAATTGTACGTCTCTTAAAAGATGTGTTTGTGATCTCTTTGGCTGTTCTTAAATGGTCTTCCTACCTCTTGATGTGCAGCCTGGTTTACTGTGAAGTGAATTTCTGGTATTGCTTCCCAACTCGGAGTGCCTGCCTTGCAGGAAAAGATCCTGTATTATGGAGAACGTCCCAGTTGATTTCCAGTGAGGAGTACAAGTTGCCAGTCCAACTGTGGAACAGTCCATCCATAATGAGATCGTATTAATTCAACAAGGATATTTAAACATGAATTTAGGCTTAGGAAGGCTCAGGCTTGGTGTCTACCCTGAAAGTTCATTAAGCTAGCAGCTATAAATAGTAAGAGACAGCTACAGAAATAAATGTACCTACTTAGCAGAGCAGATGCAGCACAGTCAGGGGTGTGCCAAAAGTCCTCTTTCTATTAGTGTTGTTGGATTTTTCAGCCATCCAATTTCTTTCCTGGCTCTTCAAGACATGGGGTGAGATTTTCCAAAAGCTTTTAGCTTCAGCTCACCACAGTAAGAGCAACGGCAGACCAGTGTTGAGAGCCTTTGAAAAGTACCAGGCAGGATGGCCAAATAGCTCAATTTATTTATGTTAATATTTTACGTAGGGAAGATGGCCAGGGAGACTCTCCCATAAATGTAAGGGGATCTTTGGTATTTCGGTCTTCGAGAACCGCACAGCAGGCTAGTGGGTTGGTCCAAGGTGGTGGAGTCAGTTGAAGCATGCCTTTTTCTGCCCCTCCGATCTCTAATGCTGCAAGTAGCGTATTTAGGTCACACGTAGTGCAACTGCAGAGGTAAACACAGAAATAATTACTGCTTCGATTGCAAACATGCCCTCTGCATAGCTGGGGGCCCGTCAGAGAGGCTGTTGGGGTGCAGCTGGCTGAGTAAATGGGAAAGGGCATGGGAAGGTGCTCAGGGGCAGCGGGAAGGGTGCAGGTGGGGAGGTCAGCCCTGCCTGCGGAGCGCAGAGCCGGCAGCCGGGCACGGCACCGCCTGCTGACACAGCCCTCCGCCTGCTCTCGCCCTGCGAAGGAGAGATTGCATAAGGCAGGGAGAGACCGCTAATTACCTGGGCTGGACATCTGACTACCTGGGGTAAAGCTGACTGCGTCCTGGCCCCGAATATTTGGTTAGGGAGCTGCTTCTGGTTGGTCAGGCTCCTCTTAAGGCAGGACCCCTTTCATCCCCGGCAGGTTGACTCCTTTGGTGGGGTCAGGAAGCTCTCTTGCCTTCCGCTGCAGGGGATACAAACCTGGAGTTGTGTTAGGTTTCAAGATGGATGTTTTTGGGCTTATGGGTGGGTTCAGGGAAGAAACTGCGACCACAAAAAATTCCAGAGGGAAAATGGGGATAGGAGGTGCAAGGAGAGGTACGTGAAGATGCAGTTGAGTGGCAATTAGGAGGACTTCTTGTAGGTGTGGGAGTGCCAGAGAAGGGACACGTGTAGGAGGGAGATATTGCAAGCAGCAGCTAAACCCAGCTTCCTTTCAGCCGTTAATTACTCCAACGCTCGTCGGTGGGAAATGGTCTGGATGGTATTTCTCTTGTTCCTGTAGCTCTCTTCTAACTGCAAAGACTCAGAGCTCCCACTGAAGCACTTGGATAGGATGAAGGCACATGGTGATACGAGGTTGGGTCTAGATGTGAACTGTCACCCTAGGCAAGGGCTTTCTTTTTCTTGGCAAGAGTACAGGGTTTTCCTCAGACAGCTAATTAAAAAAATTGCTTTCTTTGCAACACCTCTTGACTGAAGTGTTGGGTTTTTTTCTTTTTTAACTTGACTTGTGCATATGCCGATCACGTAAGGGCTTCTTATGAACACTTAGGTTTGTTTAGAACACTTTGCACTTCCCTTACACGTAACATCCACCTTATTTAGGTAAATGCATGGCTGAAATTGGGCTTGAAAATTGGTCAGCACAGAACGGTGCTGACCTGCCAGGTGCTCTTGGTTTGCCTTTGCTGTGCAGCTGAAGGCTGGCAGTCCTGAGAGCTGATCCGTGCGAGTGGGCCAGCGGGTGCCCGAGAGCGGGCAAGTTGCTCTCGGGAGGCTGAGAGGAGCAGGCAGCTGCTTCTTGTTTGCTGTTTCTGGGTAAGCAAACGGTGCAGCTTTTGCTCGCTGCCAGGTTTGCTCCCCTGCTCTTTCCTGCACCCCCTCGTGTTACCCTTTCCCCCGTTCGGTATGTTTTCTGAAATAATGATTGAAGCGTGTTTTTAATATCTCATTCTGACATAAAGCAAAACTCTCCTATCTTTGCCAAGCTTTCATTCCTTGCTTGTGACAGCTGGGAAAGGAGCTAAGTTGTTTTGTTTTTTTTAATTCGCTTGCAAAGTCCAGATTTTGGGTAGGTGTGATAAAAGGTAGGGCTAAACCGTTCCTCGCTCAGTAGGTGTGTACTGAGACTCCTACGCACAATAACAGAAAGTGATCTTTCTTGGCGGTGCTGGTTGTTAAGGCAAATACTGAGTGCCTCTGGTGCAGAGGATTAGTTCTTTTCCTGTCCAGAAAGGTATGGTAGTTGTGGTTTTTCCCTTTAGGGTCATTTCTGAAGTTGTTTTTGAGAGTAAGGGTTGGGGAAAAGAAGCAATTGTCCCTGAATAATTTATGTGCATGTTAGGTCTGATTAAATTTAGGCATCAGTCTAGTACCCGTAGGAAGTACGCGTGTGCATACCTGTTTGGACGTGACACATGGCGTCTGAGCTTCGCCCTGCCACCAGCTGCCCTGTGTGCCTTTGGCAAGTCCTGAAAGCCTGGTGTTGAAAGTCTTCAAAGCGACAGTTATGTCAGGGATCTCGTGTGAGTGAAAATAAATCTCATGCTAATGTAACAGCATTTCCCACGTGAGCCTCTCTGGTTGGCACTCTTCATAGACAAGGTTCTGCATCTGGCTCTGGCAAGTCCTTTGCTTTGAGAAAGCCCACTGCCTAAGGGAAGCTCCAAACCCTGCTCCCTAGATTTTACCTTCTCTCTTTCTCCGCTGTGACATCTGAAGCTCTCCCCACTGCGCTTGCGCTTGATACCAGGGTCCGAGGACAAGGGGCTGAAAACCAAGGGGATAAAAGCTCCATCGGCTGGGCTTCCTCTTGTCCTGAACACGGCAAGCAGTCGAGGTGCTGAGGGCACCGTGCAGGCTGTGGTGAGCACAGCTGTCTCTGCACCGAGGTCTTTCCGTGGCAGAACATCTCAGCTTGCTTCCAACGTCTTCCTCCTTTCCCCAATATCAGTAACTTTTGTCTTTCCAGCAACATTTAAAGTTTTTTTCCATGCGTTCCCCAGCCTCTGAAGCACCACAAAAGTGTCCTTCGGGAATGAGTGACTGTTTAGCCACACAAACAAACCAGCCCTATCTTTGCGATTGTGCGTGGTTCCTCAAAAGAGATGACTGAAATTCCATACTCAAGCTTTACTTATTTCTTGCTGGTGTATGATGTTTCAGATAGCGATAATGTCATTCAGTGTTTGTGTTAGTCGCCTTTAACTGTGCCAAGGCGGGTAGGTACTTCAGTAGAGTTTGCTGGCTTACGAAGGTTTATTGAAGTGACTTAGGGGTGTGCCTTGTAGGATTTAGAAAGCGTCTTGTATTTCTAGGATTTCAGTGTTCCTTTGGTTGTGATGCAGTCAAGACTGGTGCTGGGAAGCGGGTTTGAAAAAGGAGTTGAAAAAAATCAGCATTGTCATGTGCCCTTGTGAAGCCATCGCAAATGCCTGGCCTGGAATGACATGAATATACAGAAGAGAATTTTCCACCCGTGCAGAGGCCAGGATAAAATTGTTCAGATCTGAATTCTGCTTTCGGGGATATCTGGATGTGTCTGAAAGGAGCAGCCGCTCCAGTGGAAGGAGGGGGGAATGAATGTGATCATTTTCTTTTCAAGAGAAACCATAATGTGCTTTTGGTGAGGATTATTTCTAGGGGCGGTGCATTTAAAGGCAGAGTGTCATCTCGTCAGCTATTTTTTAAAACCTGCCTCCACTGTTTTCATCATTAGAAACCAAAACACAAAAATTGCCATGGTAATAACACCAATATGGATGGTAGAGCTGTTGAGCAGTTCCACTCAGGTTATTGTCAACTTTAAGTGATCAAAATTCACGACCCTGAAATAACAAAATCAATTTGAATATGAAGTACAAATACAAAAGTAATGTTGTTTGAGCTGGCCTTCTGGTTTTGACACCCGAACGCTGTCGCGCTCCTGCCATACTTCTAAGTTTTCTCTACAATTTGAAGAACTGATAGAAATATTTTTTCGTTAAGTGAAAGCTAAGATTCTTCTATAGCTTTAACTTCCCCTTAAGAGGGGAGTTAAAATTATAAACCCCATCTGGTTGATCTTGAATTAATTATTGCAAAGTTTGAGATGAAAAAATAAGAATTGATCATTGTGCATTTGATAAATGTGGTCTGGGCAGAACAGAGAAAATGACCTGCAAAATGCAGTGAGGAATCGGTCTCAAAATACCTTCGTTTTGTGGTAGGTATGAGCGATAGAAAGCATTTTCATTTACTCGTCACGTCTTCCTTGATTAACTGCATGTTTGCTTGCAGCTTTACAAGTAAGCCATTCTTGATTAAGAATGTCTTTGCTGCTTTTTTCTTTACCAGGCAGTTTTTATGAGAAATCTCCCTTGGCCAAAGGTGACACAATTAGTCATGCTAGATGCAGAGAAAAATAAGTCAATATAAACTTTACATTGGGTGTAAAGCCACAGGGTGCATAGCTGTCTGCTTTGTGGATTTAAAGTGGTTCTTCAGCTTCATCTTGAAACCTCTTCAGTTTTTAAGTACCAGAAAAAGCGCCTCCGGGAAGTTTTTGTGGGGTATATATTGCCACTTTGACATGGTACACTGTTCATGTTTTAGATGCAAAACATCTAAAGCAAAAAAGAGGCCAATTCCTTTCACCGTACAGGGGAAGACCTCCTTTAACTGGAAGCTCGCTGTGCTAATCTTCTGTCTTGAACTGATAGCATGTGCCGCTATAATTACCTAAGCCACCTTAATTCTTTGCCTAATTCTGTTCTCTGCATTCACGTGAAACTGCTAAGGGACAGAAAAGTCTGAGGAATTTACCATGTGGGGAAAAAAAAAATCTTATTTAGAAGCATTTTGATTTTAAGCCAGAGATATTTCTATAGCTGAGAAGGGCTGAATTGTGTAGGTGATGGTTGGTACTGTAAAGCTGCCCTGTTTGGATTAAACTCTATGCAAATCCATTGGACAGTGTGGGAACAAGCCATCCCAAAGCTCTGGGTTTCTCTCTGTGTACATGTAAACAAGAGTTTGAAGCGCTTCAAAGCGTATGCGCTGGACCTGTCCACTGAGCCTGGCAGCTGTTTCAACATTCCCCTTAGGTTTCATACACCACGTTTCATACAGTGGGTTTTCTGACTCATGTTTTACCTGAAAGGATGGCTTTGTTGAGATCAGGCTCGGTCTTACTGATTAACAGGCAAACTGGTCAGCAGTGGTGTCACATCACTCCTGTATATTTGGTTTGTAGGTAGTGTGTTCGGCGTTGAATGCTGTTGGATGGCAAGCACCGTACTAACAAAGAGAGGAAAAGTAGCTATCATTGAGATCCTTACTGACTTGGTGGAGTGTTGTATATCAGATGTTCTCTGCTGTCACTGTTCAATCATTGTCACCCCAGACAGAGAAGTGACTGGCTGGAGTAGGAGTTGATCAGGCAAGTTATAAGTTCTCCACTTAGCTTGGTTTCCAAAGAGACTTCCAGAAAGAAGAGGGTTCCGATGACTGTAGGTACTGAAGTTGAGATGGAGGGAAGCACGAGGCAGGCTCGGGGTCTGTCACTACAGGGAACGTTGGAAATAGAGCTGTGAGCTGGAAAGATCTTGTTCCTTGTGACAACTGAAAATCATTGCTTCATTCGTAGGAAGCCTTGATGTAGGCTCCCTGCAAAATCCTCTAATGTAAATATAACCAACATCTGGTTTTTTTTCTCTGAGCCCTACTTTGTGTTTTCTGTTGGCTCTTGTGAATCTCATTGAACTGTTCCTATTGGGACCATTTAAAATGTTGATCCTTAGCCTCGTTATTCTGGTGTCCTTTTTTTTGTTCTTTTTCTTTCCACACTCCGAAATCTGCTTATCCCTCAGCAGAGCTATTATGGATTTGCCTGTCGCTTCTTGCTTCTGCTCTAGGAGGAAGGCAGGTTAGCCTCTTCGGGAGGGACTGAAACGTAGGTTGCAGCTGAGGTCAGCTGGCAGGGGAAGTGTTAGAGGGGAGGGATGGGTAAAAGAGGGGCTCTCCGAGTGCTTCCCATGGCGTGGAGCCGAGTCTCCTCTCATCCCAGGAGGTGTAGAGAATTATGCCCGTGACCTACTAACCTCCTCCGGTTGGGATTGTGGGTTTGGGAAATGAGTGCACAGATGGCTGCTCTCTGCATGGCAGCAGATGCTGCTGATCTAATGAGTAGGATCAATAGACGTTTTAACAAAATCGTGGTGTAGGGATGTCTGTAGAACCGCAATACTGCTCCCTTGTCCCTAATACTAGTCATTTCTGGGCCCTTTCCCTTCTTCTCTTGGCACCCCGCTATTTATCTCCTCCTCCAGATCGGGCTGGCACAAAGATAATGCGGATAATTTTGATTGCACAAGGAAGCTGTTAGGGAATTAGATGATTAAGAAGAAATGTGTGGAGGGCGAACCAGAGATCTCGAGGCCAAAAACCTGTTTTACTCGGATGCTAATAGGTTGGTATGACAAAATGGGAGTGTTAACAAAAAGAAAAAGTCAGTCAATCGTATACAGAATACCCTGCTGATAGCAAAGGTCTTTCAACCTCCCGTCGGGGTATCGCTCCAGTATGTGCTTTGCTGGAGCTCTGGCTTGCGTAAGCGTGAACCCTAAAATAAATACATTTATGTCATCGTTCACGAAAAATAAGCTGCATTATACCCTTACAAATGCTTTTGAGGCAAGACTTCTATTCAGGCTGAGTCTTACGCAGCTGTGGGTCTTGTCCAGGGACCCACTCCTGGGTTTCTCTTTCTGCCGGGGTTATTTTCGGGATGGTGAACTTGCTTTGAAGTTTCTGTTGCGTTGGAGCAGATGCTGTGTTGTGAATGTGTTCATGCCTTGAAGAAACAACAACTTACCGAGAGGCAAGAACTGCCTTTGTTTTCTCTCTTCTGACTCTTCTTATCTCCTTGACTTTCTGATAAGCCAAAATGAACTATTTCACCTGTGACCTGAAGGACTGGAAGCCAAAGAACCACCACCAAAGGAAGTGGAAATTGGACGACACTGAAATTTCAGTGTCATAAAGCTGAAGAAGAAACAAGCTAGGGTGGAAAAGGCCTCAGCCCTGGTACATTAACCATTGCAAATGATTTCCTTTCTTCTTTGTTAGTGTCAGCCATTTCCCAGAAAAATGGTATATTCATTAAAATAAATCTGTATGATATCTGAAACAAAAGCTTTGAGAGCTGTGGGCTATTCTACTCAGCTCTGAATCCTGATCCAACATCTGTTCAAGCAGGGGAGAGTCTTTGTTTGGATTTATTTGCTGATTTCTTACCCACTGAGTGAACTTTAAAATAATGATATTAAGTACATCAAAATTACATGTAGGAAAGAGCTTGGTCATCTGAAAGCTGAAGAGGAAAGCAGATGTTAACTGAAATGTAAGCGATTCTATAGATGTGTTTGTACTTGTATCGCCAGATTTATGTCTATAAAAAGGCAGATCCCTTTTGGTGCATTTTGCCTTCTGGTTTGTATGCTCTCTGGAAGAGTAGTGTAGACCTCAGCAGTTAAATGGAAATAAAAGTATGCATAAATCAGCAGAGCCCTTCCTTCTGCCTGTAAAGAAACATATGAATGGACTAGTCTCAACCTGAGTGTGGTATTGGGCTTGTGTTCAAGTCTTGCTTCCAACTGGAGACCTTGATATTTAAATATAGTAATGGGAACTGAGTTCATCCAGCTGAGGAGGGGTGTTTGATTTAGCTCTGAGCTATGGGTATATAATACCCTGTGAATTGCAGGGCTGTGCATGAAAGAGAGGTATTTTGAGCATCCTGATCTGTGGAGACCTTCAGCAGTTACTCTCTGTTAGTGTTCATGCTCCAAGAGCAGTTTCATAACGATATGACTTACGAGGCTTGGATTTCAGGCTCTGATTAGTAACTTGGCTCCTCTGTGTTGAAGCTACGTGGGAGTTTCTTTTTTTTGCTAAGTGAATTGTGTGTCCTTATTTTGTACTTGCACTTCTGCTAGGGGAACCTGGGATCGGCAGCAGAAGGCTGTGGCTGTGAAATCTGCGCCTTCGCTTCCTTGGAACCAAACGATTTCCCTGATTTAAAAGCAGTGGCGAGTGGAAGGATGCTGGAAGGTCGAAACGCAGCAGAAAGCATAGGTGTCAAAACCTGTTTGCGCACAAAAGGGAAGAGCCGGGCTCCACCGTGAGTCAGCTGTACGTTCAGCCTCAGAGAGCCACCCATCATGATAGAAGTATGTCTCGGAGCGCCTGGCCCTGTGGAAGCTGGGCAAATATGGTCTGACGGGGGGGACGGATGATACAGCTAATAGATTGGCTTTATGTACACGATACAGGAAATAATTACAAAAGTTTACAGTGCTACGGCGACTATTTGGTCCTTGGCTGTAGAGCACTGATAGCATTGTGAGTTTTGGGGGATATTTTTATTTTTGTTTTTAAGTAGCTCTTACGATGTGAATCATCAGTCAGCAAAAAAGAAGGACACACTGAATAACACCACTTGCAGGAAAGAGCAGTTGGGAAGAGTTTGCTGTAGGCAGTGAAACTTTGTGAACTTGGCGTTTTGGGCAGAGGGGTCAGAAAAGCTATATTGAAAACAGAAGATTTAGATTCCAAGACACTTACCAAGTGTCCTGCACCAAACCTGGGCAGAGATGGGTGTCACAGGGACTGGGAGAAGCTAAATTAAGGTTTTGCCATGGCCTGCAGTCCGGATGAGTGAGTCTCTCTCCACGAACTGTACGGGAGCGGAGGGTGATGAGCCTCTGTGAATTCCCTGTCTGAAATAAAGATGGGCTTGAAGAGCTCCGGGTGGGCAGCACTGTAGCACGTGTCCTTGCGGTGACATTGGGCCTTAATTCACACGAAAAGGGCTGAATGCGGTGTGCAAGGGGACCGGTAGTGTCTCGGTAAGAGGGTGGTAACCGTGTCCCATGGGAGCCGTGGTATTTCAAAGTCAGACACTTCATGGTTACTGTGGTCTGTGGGTGATGGTGAGACCGGCTCGTCACCGCTGTGTGGAAAGAATAAACTTGGGAGATGGCAAATGGTAGATCCAAAAAGTTTCGGGAGCCGTTTGGGGGCCAGTTACGTGGAGGGGGTAGATCTGCTCCCGATGAGGAGGTGTGCCTATAGAAGTTGCACTAACCTGCATGGTTTCAAGTCCATGAAGGCAATGGAGACTTTGAGGCCAGGAAGGAGTTTCATGGGTGTGGGAGGATTTCGATGTGTGACTTTGGCCGTTTGGTCCTTGGGCCTCTAAAAGCTTTCTGGGGCATCTTGCAAATCTGTCGGGCTCCAGACGCTAAAGAGAAGAGGAAGTCTGCTTCCCGCTCCTCGCTCGCAGGCGGAGTGCTGACTTGAATATTCAGCCGGGCACTGACTCTTCCTTGCGCTTTGGGTATTCCTAGAGAACATGTCTGACCCCGTTTTGTTGGACTTGCTCTTATTTGGGTTTCCCTTTATCTGTCTGGGACTGTGTTCTGCCTACTTTGTATATCATGGTTTTCTTGTTCCAGCCTGTTTCTATGTAAATTGCCTAGGATGGGAAACTTCAGAAGGATGAGTCTATAGAAAAAAGAAATGTAGTCAAGTGACTTCATTCCAGCATGCATTTCATCGTGGGAATAAGAGCTCACTCTGCAGAAAGAAAATGCTCACCACCAAACAGTATAAACTTATTTAATGGCAACAATTGTTCCTTTGGCAAAGTCTAGCTAAAGCTCTCTAGGGGGATTAATCTAGGCTTTGCATTAAAGCTGGGCTGAAACATACTCCACATTCCGAGTGGCAGAAAAGTTGTGCCATCCAGAACAGTTGTTTCATGTCTGCTTCAAGAAATGGGGATTATTTGGGATGGACTCTTTCAGATAAATGACTGTTAGGGCTTGTTAGAATCACATTTGCTAATTGGAGGCAAAAGAAACAGCTATGCGACCACAGAATGTGCTGATTTAAATTATTCACGTTTTTTGAGAGTTAAATTTTGTCAGCTGTATAGTTCAGATATCAAGCTCACGCTCTAAGCTCCTAGTTTAGAGTGATCGCTGAAATGTCCCATTTCAGTGGGACATTTCAGTGATTTTCCTTTGGCCTGGCCGCAAGGGTTTTGCAGCTTCTTGCAGCTCCCACAAGTGATGCATGTCACACGTGGATAGCCTTGTTCCGGGGGGATGACAAGGAGGTAACAGGGTAACTGCTAACGATCCAGGGGATGAGCAGCGTGCCTTGGCATCTATACAAATACATGGTGCTGTAGTCTTTTTACTGATCTGAATCTGGTTATTTATTCCAGCTGTGTCAGTGTGACTTTTATTCAGAGGTGAAAAGGGAAGATTTCCAATTCTTTTACCTGGTCTACTTAATGTATATATGCATGTGTATGTAAAACAGGCAGTATTCTTTAATTAATTGTTTGCCTTCGAAATGAGATTGCTCTCTGTCTTGTGGGTTCCTTTAATGCTTTGGCAATAAATAAGAAGCTTCCAACTGCAGACAAAACCACATTTGGGGTTAAATGTGAGCATTTTTTGATTGTTGGACCTTTCGTTACGGAAAGAGGGCTAACATCCCAGCATCATCTTCTCCTAGGATTCGGTCATGCTTTGCCCTAACGATCAGAGGGACTTCAGTGGTACAGGGACAGGCTGCCAGTACATCTTCTGTCAGCGCCTATAGCAACAGCGCAGGCAGAAAGAGAGCTGTGATTGAGGCCAGCACCGAGGAACAAATTTAACCTAAAGCATATATTTAGCCTGGCTATTTTCAAGAAGATTTAAATCCATATTTAAAGCTAAGCATCTGTTGAAGTGCTGTGCAGATTGCTGATATAAATAGTTTGCTGAACTGGAGCTGCTCCGTCTACGTGGGGAAGCCTAGGAGCGGGCTAGATTTCAGGGAGCGCTTTCGGCTGCTCTGCCGCGCTGGGATGATGCAAGCAGCGCGGCTTTGCCAGATGACTATTTCTGGTATAGATTCGCGCTGTCCTTTCGCCTTTTCTTTAGCTCGCTTTCTAATGGGTTTAGAACCAAAGAAGAATGTCCTTTGTCCCAAGTGGCAGAAATGGAGCAGAAACGGACCAGAGTTTGAGTGTCGATCCCTCCTGCCCACCACCCCGGATGACCCTGGAGCTGTGCGGGTTTCCAGAAGCGTGGCTCTGCCGAGACCTTTCCCCCTGCTTGCCGGAGTTTACTGTAAACTGATCCTGGGAGGATGAGCAGGGCTATCGCTTCACTGGAAAGTTGCCAGCATGCTTTATATAGCTCGCCCTGCTCTACCTTTGTAAGTAGAGTAATGTAAAAGGGCTTTCTTCTCCCAGCATTACTTATGAGGAGCATTCTCATTCTCCCTATTATTTTTACTTGTCTTAACGCCAGGTGAGCTGTCACTAAATGGAATGCTAGGTGTTTCCATAGTTCCTCCCCGTTGTTGTGAAAAAGGGGTTGTAAAAAAGGGAAACCTCGTGGCCAGATCCCTGTGGGCCGGGATCTTTCCCGAGTCGGACGAAGTCAGGGCGATGAGCAGCTCCGAGTTCCCCTTGGAAGCGGTGATGCAGTTGCTGACCTTCTCCCTGAGTCACAAGAGAGCCAGGCTTCTTCCCACCTGTGGCTGGGAGGTCCTGCGCTGACTCTCTCTTCGGTGGAAAATGTCCGGCAAGAGCTGCTGGTGGTGGTGGTGGTCGCTGCCACCCTTTTGGCTAGAGCTGCCTCAGACAGCTGCGTTCATGCTGCTCCACCAGACACTTCCTTTGCCTGTAGTTTTCATTTCCAATCTCAAAATATGCTCTTTTTTCCATGTGAAAGTGGTAACACATGTGGATTTTTGTCCGAAACCTGTGCCTGCAGAATGTAAACCGTTTTTCACGCTTACGGAGTGTGAAAGGTGCTTCTTACTTATTGGAGGGTTAAATATTAAGAAGCTGATAAAGACAGCAACTGGGTAAGGTTTGCTAATGAAGAAGTTCGTATTACCCAGCTTTTGCGTCAAGTCATTCTTCAGTCACTAGAGCAAAATAGATTTTAGCAAACCGTATCCTCGTTAATTCCTTACCGAGGAGCCAAGTCCTGCGGAGGACTTGAACACTGTTAACAGCTTGCAGCTGGTACCGTCCGTGGAAAGTGTTGACTTTCAGGACATCCCATATTTCACAACAGTTGGAGCTGCAGGCTCACAACTGAAACTTGGCAGTGTTTGGGAAGCCGTGGATGTGTTTACTTTGCCTTCGTTTTCTGAAAGTGGATACGATACCTATTAACAAACTAAGAGGTTTTTCTTTGCCCTTCTGGAAAGAGGGTATAGGTTGTTTGCAGTAAAAAATAGTCTGGTGGATCCGTTTCTTAGGATTTTCCAAAACTGCCATTCTGCACCAGAAGCAGACCTTCCTTTAGGCGACTTAATTCTCTCTCTGTGGCTAATTCTGAACGCTTTGGGTGACCGTAGATATCCCCCAGCTGCAACTGAATGTTATTTTGGGGCTGGGAGAATAATTAGTTTTACTTCTTTACATCTACAGCTAATCTAAGGTTTGTGACTTGACTCTTTTCAATACTATCCTGTGACTAATCTCATAGTTTTGTCATTTGTTAACATAATTGTGTACTTTTTTAAAAATGGAAAAATACTAGGGTATTTGCTTCATCATTCCGCAGCGGTTATCGCATACTTTTAACGGCTAAAAACCTATTGATCAAAGTTCCTGTGTTTATAGCCATTTTTGCCAAGGAATTTGGCACAGAAGTGAGCAGGGCAGAGAAATGGAAGGTGTGATGCTTTGGGGAAGAACCTGTTCATTCCTGTTGTCAAAAGGGAATGTGGCTGCTTTAATCAGATCGAAGGGCTTTGAAGATAGAAAGAATTATCAAAAGATGAAGTAATATTAATATGCACATGTAATGAGTTACAGACAAGATTGCTTTCTGGGAGAGAAGAGGGATTGTGTGTTTATAGATTG
>NW_009193255.1:45114-45516 GCF_000690835.1 Fulmarus glacialis
CCATTGGTACATGCTTATATTGGCTCGTTATTTTTGAACCCTTGGTAAAGATTATTCTACAACAATTTCTGGATTGTGAGGCTGAGACTGACCAGAAAAGGCGTTTGTGTTTCTTTTCACCCGTTTTCTGTAAATGGAGAAGTGCAGTACTTAGTCTTGGGTTACCTAGGAAGTTGATTGCCTTTTTGGCTGAAGCCTGCCGGTCTCCGGCACATTTTGGAAATAAGTATTTTGATTTGCTCTGAGGTTTCATCTGGAAATGAGGTCTTGAGGGGAGAGCTTTGGAAGCCCTGTTCTCAGCAGAGTCGGTGGTGAGAGTCTGAGTGGCTGCAGAAATCAAGTCACCTGCTCAGGGACTTCACG
This sequence comes from Fulmarus glacialis, assembly GCF_000690835.1. Taxonomy (NCBI): domain Eukaryota; kingdom Metazoa; phylum Chordata; class Aves; order Procellariiformes; family Procellariidae; genus Fulmarus; species Fulmarus glacialis. Next base: position 45,478 of record NW_009193255.1, read on the forward strand.
CAAGACTTACGCTTACCGTCATCACTTTCTCTTTTGGCT
>NW_009193255.1:45550-57266 GCF_000690835.1 Fulmarus glacialis
TTGCTTTTCACTAGCATGAACAGATGTTGCATTTTAATGACCGAAGTCTTCCTACTTGTGAAATATTCATTAGCAAATGTGGCTTTTTAGAAGCGTTTAAAGCTCCTTCTGGTTTTCACGGCAAGCAATTTTTTTTTTTTAATTCCTTTTTGGTGAGAATAACATTTATGAACTGTTTTGTGCGTTTAAAAATGGCGACTGTTTAAGTCTGAGATCACAGCATGTGTAGGCACAGGCCTTGCCTTTGATTATCTTCTGTAATTTTACATGTTTTTTGACTGTGGGTCTGTGTGGGTCAGACTTACGGTATTTATTGCAAGCGGTTTCACTTGCTGCCTGTACTTGTCTGAAGTGTTTGGAAGTGGCGGTGATGCTGTGCTTTTTTGCAAGCAGTTTAACTCGCTGCTTGTAAGAAACGGAAAGACGGAAGGTTTTTGCCTGGTCAGCTTTCATTCGGACATGGCACGTGTAGGAGCCGCTGCTGCCAATGACTCGTTTTCTGGCGGGGGTTGATCATTTGGACACCGCTACCACCGTAGCTTCAGGTTCTCAGAGGAGAGGCCCTAGGTACAAGTTTTAAGAGAGCTTGCGACCTTTGTGTGGGTGTAGGACAGCGTTAGGTGGTATTGGTGCACTGTCAGACGCCCTTGACGTAGAAGTGGTGGTATCTGTGAAAGAACATCTTTCTGAGAGATTTGTGCAAGAAGGGGTGCCGGTAGCTCCTGCCTTTCTCTCCATCAGAAATGTGGATTCTGCAGGTGATCCGTCTGCTGCGGACGTCAGCGTGTGCGCTCGGGGAAAAAGGGGAGAAGTCGTGCCCCTACTAAGGGTCTCAAGAGGGACTTGTGGTCTCTCTTGGCGTAGGCTGTGGGAGGAACAAAGAGGGGAGAGCAGTTCTGCGGGGGCATCCAAAGCCCTGCGGGCTGGCAAGGGTGATACGGTGTTTTAGCAGGGAGCGAGCAACACTTTGACAAATGGTATCTTGGAAACAAAATCCTACCACTAGTACTTCTGAACTTGGGAAATATCCCAGAAATAAGCCAGCGTGCATACTTGTTTCTGCGCTTATCTAAGAGGGTTATCTGCCTGCTTCAGGTTTTGCGCTGAGAAGTCTGTTATTTCTTAAAAAAACATTTAAAACCAGGATGTACCACGAAAAGCAAGAAAATGGGAACGGCAAGTCCTCTTTCACAACTCTTCCGAAGACCAGACCGCATTTACGATGACTTGCGAGGGGGGATCGGTGCTCTGTTTCACCTGGCACACAGAGTCAGAGCGGCCCCAGGTTTTCCCAGACCTGCGTGTGCATTTAGCTGTAGGCACACAGAAATTAATCAGCTTTACCCGCAGGCTTCCCAGGCAGTACGCTGGCAATTCATTTTCATGCTGCTCCGATGTATGTATGCGTTTTTTGATTAATCAGTTTTCTGCTCTGAGGCAGTCATTCGCAGGGTGCAATTCTGGGCTTTATTTTTTTCTTCCTTTTTTCCTTTGTTGTGGCGGTGGTGTTTTTTTTAGTATCTCTGCGATCCCTTCCGGTGGGGGAGAGTATTCACTGCGGGGAAAAAAGGGAAAGATACGTCCTAGAGTGTACCGACGGTGTTCTTAGGCAGGGGCTGGAGGTGAGATCAGTTTTCTGGCTCACACCAGAGCAGCTTCACGTGGGTCTCCTGTGTTGGGCCATTGAAGCCTTTAGCTCCAGCTAAGTTTGTTTCGAGCTGAACTCGGTGTTGCTGTAGATACGTTGCTCTCGCGGTCGATGACAGCTTCATTCTCGAGCTGGCTGGGATGAGCTAGGACAGTACCAGGGGTATGTGGTGGTCTCCCTGAGGTCCTAGGGCCGTGGCTGACATGGTGAGCCAGAAGGGTCCCTTGCACATCTGGCTGGTGATTCTGAACTGTCCTCTTGTGACACATGGAGAGCTCGGTGGGGCTCGTCCAAGTTGAACTGCAGTGGTGCCTTTCTCTGTCCTGACACTGGAAAGGGAGTGCCTGCTAGAAGCCCACAGAGCCAAGACAGCACTTGGTGCAGAAGAGAAGATGCTCTGGTCTTGGAAGCCCACGGCTTCAGAAGCATAAGGTCAGCTCTTAACTAGTTGTAAAAACATCCTCCTCCGATTAAATCCGGTGTGACATTTTTTCGAGTAATGTGGGTTTGGTGTCCTTCATTTAGGAAGGACAGACGGATTTTACATAACAAGAGGAAGAGTAAATGTTTTGCAAGAAACATTTTTTGCTTCTTATCAAGGTCACGTATTTTCTTACAGTTATGCAAAGCATGTGCTTAAAATCGGAATCTCTACTTGAGGACAGCTTTCAAATGCAGTAATCTTAGAAAAGAAATCCTTGAGGTTTATTGCTCACAATTTCCTGTCTCTTTGGGGGATAAAAAACAAATGTGTTTTGAAGAAAAGCTTTATTTATCTAGACCAGGTCCTCCTTTGTCTGTGAACCTGTAGTGAATTGAACCATTCCCATCTTCGACGTGATGTTGTTGGCAGACATTTGACTTCATCTCAAGATCAAGCAGAAGAACCTGGGTTGCGGTTGAGGGAACCGGTATCTGAAAGAGCTGTCCACTTCTCTGTGGCTTCTCAACTGCCACAAAGTCGGGAAACACCTGGGAAACAGCTTCTGACTTGTTTTTCTACATTTTTTTTTCTTTAATGTAATTGATGGATGCACGTAGCAAATAGTCCCTGCCTGTTTCTTCTGAAGTTACTTTTCCATGTGATGGAGTTGTCCTTGGGATGTTGGCTAAGGTTGGGACGTTGAGAAGTGCAGTGTTCATAGCGCAGCCCATGGGCGGATGAGGTGCTGCTGTAGACCAGGTACAGCAGGTAATGCACAGCAGATTGCTGGCAGGTTTCTTTCATTATCTTTTCTTTTTCTTTTTCTGCGTTTGCTGCTGCATGAAATCCGTTTACTAAAAACTCAGGGGAAGAAAACAGATTGATGTTGATGTAGGAGCACATGTGCTGTCCTCAGTTTGACTTCACATATGCTACTGCATCAGTCAAGGTTTCAAGATTCTTTGAACTATTCTTTTAAAAACAGAAGGCAACGAAGACTTGGTAACTTTTCCTCTGTACAGATGAGTGCGGCCCTTCACAGGAGATGATCTTCAAGTTAATAGCCTAGGCTTCTTTTTCAGTAACTGCTCTAGCAAGGGTCTATCGATGTGTTTGTGGCACCAAACAGCTGTTCTTCCTCGTACGTCCTTTGCTCACTCCGAAATAAATGAAGCCCCCAAATAATTTCATGTTCCTTCTTCAAAACTTCTTCGACGTAAGCGACATAGCAAGGTGCGATGCCTGCTGGAAAGGGGATTTCAATGACACATATTCATGTTGCTCTTAGCTGGAGCCCTGGCAAGGTTTGCCCAGCACTTTGTTGTAGAGGACTGGGGAGATGAGGAGATTCCTCTGTCTGTGCAGCGGCTTGGTTTTACATATAGCTTTAAGCAAATAATTTGAACTGGGGGGCAGGGGCAGGAGGGGAATTTTATTTCCCTGACAATCAACTGCATATTTCTTAACATAATTTTTCTGTCTCTTTTTAAAAGTTCAATAGGCTTTAAGCCAAGGTTAAAAAAAAAAACCAAAAAACAAAAAACAAAAACAAAAAACAACAACAAAAAAAAAACCTTTACTAAAAAAACCCAAACCTTCTCTGTGTATTTGCATACACAAATAAAACTGTTAAAATTCTGCAATCTGACATGGCTGAGATGAATCCATGTGTGTCCTGGCATGTGTATTACAGATTCTCAATGAATTCCTTTCCATTCCGCAGCTTCACTGCTGCCTCTCGCTCGCAGACTGCTCCTTCCCTTGTTGGTTGGGGTAATGTTTCTTTTTTCCTGGAGCCATGAAAATGTGCATCTTGCTCTGGAGAATTTAAATCAGTAGCTGAGGTAATGTATGAGACAGTTCATCAGGGAGCCTGGTTTGCCTTTTAAAAAAAAAAAAAATTTTAAAAATCTTGGTGTCATCACTGATATGAATCAGCGAGTAGGAAACTTTAATTTAAATAATGGATGTTAATCTGGCTATATACTTTTCATGATTTCCTCAAGGGAAGTTGATTCTCAATGATTGATTTGATGTTACTATTTCTTTCACACTGGACCTGTCATTCCATTTTGGCACGCAAGTCACACTTAGAAATATTTGTTTAAATTCTACAATGTAATCTACGGTTATTCAGCATCTTAATTTTTGTGCATTAGAAAGTAGTTACTAATGCTTTTTTTTTTTTTTTTTTTTTTACTAGAGGCAGAACGCAAGCACCTAAATTTAGGCACCTGTGTGTGGGTGTCAGCATCCAGTGTAGGCATTTATAAATTGCCATTATGGTCACTGGAGATGCAGTTAACGTGCACAGTCAAGTCGGGGGAATGATTCAGCAGACCCTGAAGCAGACACCTCCTGGCTGCTCAGCTCTGTTGCTTAACCTGCCTTTGACTCTCACAGGAGCTTGCACACTCCACTCGCCTGCAAACGCTGCCTGTAGGTGTGCAAGTTCAGGTGTTCATGCTGGTATCCGGCTGGAGATTGAGAGGACTACCTTTTTATATAATCTTTGTCAAATTCTGTATGGATGGAAATTGAAATTCGGTTAAAAATATACAAGGGGAAGGTCGTCTTTGTTTGTATTGGTGCAACTACTTGAGGGCTTTGGTGTTTGGTTTTTTTTTTCCCTGGTTGAAATCCCTTTAGGAATCAAGGGAAGTATTGTCTGAGCTAATGAGCTAGTGGAGTTCCCCGTTCTTAGATCTCATCTTCCCACCCTTTTTTTTAGCTCAGAATTCAGAAGAAATAAACAACCTCTCCTGTTTTGTCACCTCCCATTTAATTTCTTGAATGAGTTGGATAATTCAGTAAAGTAAACTGACAGTAATATTCTTTCTGCACTCTAGAAGATACTGCTGTCAAAAACTAGTTTAGCACATTTGTGTAGTCTCGCCTGAGATGAGTAGTTAGTGATTCTCACTTGGATTAAGCAATTTGACTTGCCCTAGTCTTTGGAATCAAATGTGTACTTTCTGCTCTTTATTCAGTGCTATCTTATTAGCTTTGCTGTCTTGAAGAAGTAATGATTTGGTGCTCTAGTCCTATGGCGTCGCAAGTGACTTTCCAAGACAACTGAAGGAAGGGTACGCAGTGGTTGGGAAGTCAGCGGAGAAACGCCTGGGCTCTGCAGGGAAGGCAGGTGCAGTGAAGCCAGTAATGCCTTTTGTCTGCAGAGGTCCCCCCCTTTCTTTGGGTTTGACAGGAGCCCCCAGAGCTGGGATTTGGTGGCCTGGTCATGCAGCCCTTGTAGGAATGGGGCATCCCTTGCAGGGCTACTTTTGCATCCACGCCAGAAGACGACAATTCTCCAACTTGCTGGAGTTGAATTCTTGTCGTGTGAGGGTCCACTGCTTTTATCACTTTCAAGGTGCAATTCTTCTTGCCTACCCTGTTGCCAAATGGGATGTGAAAAGGAATAACCTGACTTGCGTGTCTTCAGAAGAGGAGATCCTGTATGAAGACTGTTGTCATTCTCCAAGGGTTTCCTACTGTTCTTTGAAATGAAAGGGAAAGGTCAGAAGTCCAGCAAGCTTTTCAGTGCTGTGAAAAGCACTTCGGTTTTTCATACCTGTCCCTAAAATCGCATGCTCCGCTTAAAAGTATAATTAACTTCCAAGAAAAGGACACAAATAAATAAATAATGAGTTGCTTTCTTACCAACAAGCTCTAGGATACTGACAAACAAATAAACAAAAAGGTATAAAAAGTTGCAACTACTTCTCCCTCCCCCTGTACATTCCACTTGTGCTCATCCTTAACTCAATAGGAAATGAATTCATTTTGGGCCCTGTGCTAAACAGTGTTCCTTGTGTTGTGGAGAACACAAGGCCGGAGGAGAGGATCAGCCTGACGTGGCTCTGTAATATAATCTAATGGAGAGGACACTGCAATGGAGTCAGGCGAGCCAAGTTGCATTTTTGGCTCCCTGTCACTAACCCTCTGGGTGATCTTGGCCGGTTGACCTCTCCCGTTGTCCGCTCTCTTCCAAAATTGTGTGTTAATCGCAAATCCATGAAAGAACAGGCTGGCCTTCTCCAGAGCTTCACCAGCATCTCCCTTGTTTTCAGCCCTCCGGTTGATTTTGCTATATGCGCTAAGTGGCCATGATGTAAAGGTACTTGATAAAGTTACTTGGGTTTTGTGTTTGGTTTTTTTTTAATGCAGGACTTATAAGCATATGCTGAGACTTGCCCTGTAGAATTTGCACTGCTGCAGTTAAGCAAATGCTACGTCAGCTCCAAGGAAATGAGAAAGAATCGGTGAATGTTGTGAGTAGGGGCCTGAAGAAAATAGGAACTGTCTGGTCGTCATGCAGGTAGCCGATGTGTTAGCAGCTACGGGCAAGAGCTAAGGGAAGATAACTATGCCAAAGTATAAGATGAATTGGTAAGATTGAGATCGTTTGAAGCTTAAAAATTAGCCTGTACGCAAATTAGATATGTTTTAAAAGCAAGTTCTGTTTAGGCAAGTTAAAATGACTGCGTGGAGTTGTCATCTGTACAAAACCACAACTGTTGAAGGCTGTGACTGGGGTTTGAAGAACTGACAGCTTAATTGTGTTTTCTATGAGGTATAGTCACCTGCGTTCGAAAACAGGAGCTGGTTTTGCTTCCTTTCATCTGCGTGTATATATCAACAGTATAATTACTGCAGAAAAGGGCCAAGTCTCTACTTTTCCTGCAAGAGACAGCTGATGACTTATTCTCACTTGAAAAGCCGTGGGTGCTGACATCTTGCGTGGGCTCCTGGGATGCTGCAGTTGCTGGATTGTGCTGGCCGGACACAAGCAGGCGTCCGCACGTCACGCTCCGGAGGGAGGAAACGCGCGCAGTGTTGTGCGACCCGGGGTGCTGCCCTGGCCACGGTCCCTGTCTGCAGGCAAGAGTCTCTATTAGTAGAGCTAAGAACCAGATGATTCCTGGTGTTATGTGAGTGCTGACTCCAGAGGTTACAAGGGGAGGTGTTTCGAGGTATCAGGATATCAACTCTACGGGGTGCGCGTAGAGAGCTGGGGTTTCAAATAGTATAGTCTTGAAACGGAAAGATGCATTAATGTGAAAACATACATGAATATGATGGAGAGAGTTCGGTTTTGATGCGCAAGCTGATTAAACTCCTTTCTGGGTAGCGCAGAGCTTATGTGTGCACTCGGTGTGTAGCTGCTACTTCTCACTTATTATATTAAACTCCTGGTTTGGGGACCTGAGGACTTGCTCATACTAGTCAGGCACATGAAGCGTAAACGCAGCACATCAGAACTTGTTTCCCATGGAGGTCGGTAGTGGGTGCCGTCAGTACCGATACGTTTGTAACTGTGGTACTCTTAGAGATGCTGTAATGCCAAAAAAGTCCATTGAAAAGGTTGTCAGAGGTCTGGTTTTAAGCATTTCCTTCTGATCAGGCTTTATCGCTGCTGTAGGGTAAAAAAAGTGGATGTTGGCAGTCTCATCTATGTTGACTTTTAAAGCCATTACCGATGACTTTTCCAAAAATTCTGTCGTAAGTTCACTGGGTGCTCCAGTTTTCATAGTGTAAATTTGGGGCAACGTGAAAAAAAACCTTGGCGGGCACGGTTTGCTGTTTCCCTCCCCACAAGTTACATGATGTACGGTTTTAGAATTGTAAAGCAACCTAAATGAAAGCAGCCGGTTTTAAGCTATTCAGGACTCAGGCAATTGAAGCAATTACTGCACAGAGGGCAGAACATAAATGCTGTATAACTGCAAGTAGGTACATCCGTAGTGGCTGTTGCCTTCTTTTCCTTGCAACCCAAATCATATTCTGATAGATCCAGGAAATTCTCCAAATTCATAGCATCCAGTGAACAGTGGATTACTAGTGCAGTACTCTTTGGTGAACGGGGAAACCTCGGAGTCAGATACTTGTAGGGTCATTGAAGATAAACTCAACAGGACCATAAAGTCATAGCAAAGGCAGTCTGAATATTGAAGCATATGGGTGGTAGATTACTTGCGTCTTAGCTACCTATACATGAAATGTAACGCTAAAACAGTTTCTTAACTTTTTTCTTACAGTTGTGCGATAGCACATAGACAGTTAAAACAAAGAATCTAAGGTCCTTGCTTGTGTCTTTGCCAAAATGTAATCGTTAGGACTTGAATTTTCCATTTAAGTATCTACCTTCAGCTCACATTTCTTCTGTGGAAGAGGAAGAGTAAGGAAAGCAGGGATAAAATCCTGTTTAAAATTCTAGAAAAGGTTTCAGAGAACCTAATAAAAAAAAAAAAATCTAGTGATCCTTATCTCTGGAAACTAGATCCCACCTGTGTCCTACATCAGACACTTGAAATGGAAACAGTTGGCTATGTCTGCCAGTCATGGCCCAGGTGAAAATTTGTCCAAACTCCCCAGAAGTCTCAGCTTTGTGAAAGCCTGCTTGCACATGTGCAGTAGAAGGGCCTTTGAATGTCATAGCTGAAGCCTCTCCAGTCTTTCGCTCTTTCCCGGGAGCGATTCAGCCTGCATCCGAAGTCCTGATCCACGTTTCCTGCCCCCAGCCTGAGCGTGAGGAGCAGGGATTGAACAGAACTTGCGCTGGACGTAGGACAACCCCGTCATTGTGATCTCGGTGCGCGCCGCTGGGATATGAAGCAGAAAGTAATGAACCAAGCCAGAAAGTGGAACTAGGTTTTGGCTGGACAGAAGAGAGCAGTTGTGAAACTTAGCCTGCACTGGCCGTGTCCGTGCGGTGGTAGTGCTCTTAGGAGAGCTGCAAGTGAAGCCCGTTGTCTCTCCGATACACAGAGATCCTCAGAAGGTTGCACAGCGATGGGACCGGAGGGAGCGAGCACGAGCTGCTCCGGGGGACATTCCGTCTGGGTATGAGGAAAATATTTTTCACCGTGAGAGCAAACACTGGAGCGAGAAGTGGTGCGGTTTCCTTCGCTGGAAATGATCAGGACTCAGCTTGGTGGGGCCCTGGGTACCTAGCCGAAGGCCCTGCTTTCCACACCAGGTTGGGGGAGAGGATTCCCAGAGGTTTCTTCCAACATAGGCTTGTCTGTCTTTCTGTTGTCTGCAGGTGAAAATCCGGAAGAGAGAATTCTAGTAGTGATTTGTGACAGAGATGCTATTGTTGTGAGCAGTGAAAGGTGTTTCCTTGTTACAGCATCTGTGCTGTGTTAGATGGTTTTGGTTTTTTTCCACCGAGATCTTAGCCTCTTAATGTTGTGCTGTAGGGAGGTTTCAGTGAAACGTATATTTTCCCTTCAGTCTCGCGTTGTGTTCCTGTAGTTGGGTTCAGAGGTGCAAAAGTCTAGTTTCTGGGTGTCTGCTTTGTCACAAAGTGTATTTCCAATTTAGAAACGGTCTTGTTTTGTGCAAAGAAAGGTGTGGATGGATAGCCTGTTGTACTATTCCTCGATTTAAAAGGTTGAGTTTCAGTATCTCTGACAGCATTTTTTCAGGGGGAATGATACCATTTCTAGCAAAAGGGGGGATTTTCAAACATTTGACTTTGACTCTTTGAAGTATGCTGTGATTTCAAGGGAGGCAAAAATTGGCCAAAACTGACGCCTCTTCAAAAATCTCACCAAATCTGCTTGTGGGCTGTGTTTGTATGCACACACTGTCTGCACGCAAAAGATCTTTGGCCAGCGGGGTGGCTAAAACAAGGTCTCTGAGTAGCAGGTGGTAACTTTAAGTCGCGACTGGAAAAAAAGAGAAGCCTTTGGGCGTGCAGGCAGCCCTGCGGGTCTCCTGGATCATCACGCAACGTAGGAGTTTGCTAACTGAGGAGCTGTCGTTCTGGGCAGGGCCAGCGTCTGATGGACTCCCCGACGACGGCGACTGCCAAGCGGTTTAGCTTTGTCCTGCCTGGGCAGTTTTGTTGCTTGAGCCGAACCAGTGCGTGCTGCTAAAGAATTGCCCTTATTTGTGGGAGCAAACTGTTCACACCAGTCTAACGTATCCTATATGCTAGGGGCATCAACGGAAACTCGTACAAAGCATTTTTTTGAGAGCTTTTAGCTTACCAGCAGCACCGCTTTTGTAAAAATCAGTCGCATGGCTAGCTGAAATGGCTCATCGGTGGCTCTGTACCCGAGAAGCAGGCCTTGGGAGCTGCATTGAATGCAGTCGAACTGTATTGTAGGGTAGTGAGAATTCCTTCCTGAGCGGGCTGCGACCCGAGGGTTTGATCTGGAACTCAGTCTTCTGCGGGACGTCCCTCCCCTGCTCTCGCAGAAGCGTCTCCTTCACTTCGTGCTCTCCAGCAGCACCGGCCGGACTGACCTTCCTGAGCCGAGGCAGCAGCGTGGGAAGCGGCAGCAGCAGTGTTTGGTCCAGCGTTTTCGTAAACCTGGGTAGAAGAAAGTTGCCTAGGTGCTTGCCTTGTCCTCAAGAGGGTATAGGAAGCTGGACGTTTTCTTTTAATGACGTCCCATCCATTCAAATCCCCTGCAGTCATAGGTGTTACTCGTCTGAGCAATGTGCTGTTTATCATGGTTATTCCAGCACCTTCAGCTCTTCCCTCTGCCACCATCTGACCTTGAATGCAAAGCTTCTACACCTGCTATTCCTGCAGGTTCCCTTTGGAAGGGCCAGTGTAGCCTATTACGGAAAACGTCAAATCATTTTAGGGTCACATTTCACTGGGAATAACTTGGCAAGCACGACTTTGACCCCCCCCTTATTGCCATCTAGCTGAAAAGTTTGTCCAGCGCCTCGTTAGCTTATCTTACAGCAGTCTCGGGGTTTGTTTGCCTCCTGTGGGAAGTTAGCGTGCGGGGAGGTCGCAGGTCCGGGCGCAGGTAAATGGGTGCTTGGATAGTTCTTTGGCCATAATGTTGTTTTCTTCACTGTCGTCGCGAATATAATCTGTTGTTAATCCCCCAAGTCTAAACCTGTGACTCCCCAGAGGACCTGAAGCCTTTTGTTGATTTTGATTTGCAGCCTTATTATAGACAAATTAATGTACATGAGTGACAGCACGCCAACGAGAGACGAGAAGAAAATGAGTAATTAACATATATTGGGTATTACTGATTGCTTTTATGATTATCTGGATTTTAAGGTATTAGCTGGAAAAATAAGTCCTAATCCCTTATTAAAGATAAAAGGCAAGTCATTAAAAGTAGAAGGTTGTTTTCAGTCCTGAGAAGCACTGGAAATATGTCTTGGCTCCAGCAGCGAACTAACCTTGAAAGCCTGTAATTCCAAGTTACTCAGCTTAGTTGTTCTCCTCGGCGAGGGAATTTCTGAAGTTTCCCATGTGCTGGGAGGTGGAGGGGGATGCGAGACAAAGCGACCCTTGTCATACGAACTGCGTGCTTGGCACCGGGACAGGGTCCTTTGAATATCGGTATTAACTGAGCCCTGCCCAGCTGCCGGGCTGTGAACTTTCGACAGCGCGGTCCGAGGTCGCTTAACTGCACAGCGCGCTTCTGCTGGGTGGTTTGTAAATATAACTTCACGTCTCTGTTGGGGGCACGTCCCCCTACAAAGCTCCCATCGCACCTCGACACCTTTCTACCTTCCCGACAGGAGCGCCTGCCCTCGCCGTTGTGGCCATCTAACTGGTGTCACGGCCATCTAACTGGTTTCGCGGCCGTGCATGAAGCTGAATCTGCAAAACGGACTGGTCCAAGCGCAGACCGCTGATCCCAGCGGAGAAGGGGGAA
>NW_009193255.1:57277-70655 GCF_000690835.1 Fulmarus glacialis
GGGCGAAGCGCTGGGGGCAAAAAAGGGTTAAAGCAAAAAAAGGGTGACTTTTCCACGTTACTGTTCTTAAACCCACCCGGAGTGGGTGCGTGTGCCTGGGGTCAGAAGAAAAGCAGCAGCACCCCTTCCTGAGTTATAATAATTAATGATGTGCATAAACTTGCCACACACTAAGACTTTCTTAATAATTGAGTATTTAAAAAAACCACAACCAAGTACATTCCTTATTTCTCAATAATGAAATTTGAGCAACAGTAAAACTACGGAGTCTTTAAGTTTAATTCCCGTGTTTTAACAGTTCAGTGTTTCAACACATCATGTTTATATACTTCTACTATACTTCCAAAAAGCAATTTAAAATGCAGTGGGACCAATTAAAAAGAAATAAAGATAGCATATAACGACTCTAAGGAGATCAGTACTTGTAAAGCGATTTACATTTGAGGAAATGTTGTTTTGATGGAATACGTTTTGGAAAACACTGCTCATTTCTGGTTTGCCCTTTCCATCCCAAGTTGTTTAAAAGATTATTAGTAGTACCTGGCTGATTTGTTCTCCCCCACCTATCCCGCCCCCCCCGCTTGGTTTTTTTTTTCCTTTAAGTCCTGAACACTCCTTAAGGCCAACTGTGCTTCTGGGTGCTCAGTGCTTTTGCAATGAGGCCACTTTTTTGTGCTTGGGGAGGGATTTAAAAGGTACGGGTAGAGTTTGACTCCACGTTTTGTTGGTCAAGGTCGATTCCCTGAATGCAGAGCCAGCAGTGGTGTTTGAGAGTTGTTTTGCTATTTTCCTCTGGCTGGTCTTGAGGGACAGCACGTGGAGTCAGACGGTTGTGCTGGGGCAGCCCTTGGTGTTTCCAAAGAGTTAGCATAGAGGGTCCTGGAAGAAAAATCTTTCGTGGAGTTAAATATGTAATAACTCCCATCAAGATGTATCTATAAAGGTCACTTCAATTCTGAATGAGAACGTCCATGCAAGAAATGTATGTGATTTCTCCAATGCATTTTGAACCGAAGCCTCCAGTCAGTTTGGTTTAATTGCTCTGGGTATGTCTGAGCAGCATCCAGAGTAATTCGGGTGTGGGCTCTTGACGAAACGTTTTGGGCTGCCACAGGGCACGTGGTTAATAATAGCTCCATCTTCCTAAAAGCTGAAGAAGTTGGAGTTGGGGCACTTGGTCAGAAGAAGCCATGGGAACGCTTTGCACGGAAAAAACAGCACATAAATTTTTCAAGTTGGATGCGTTTTTTTTGCAAATGCTACTAGTATACAGAGTTGGCTTTTTGTTACTTTAATTCATGATCTCAACTTCCAGACCGTGATGCCAAGCAGATCATTAAAACCAGCATGGGGTTTCCAGTCTCTCTTCATTACTAAAAGTTGTTCTGAAAACCTGGCAAAGCGCTCACGTTTGGGCAGCAGATGGGATGACTGGAGTGGAGATTAGCTATACGTAGAGTTCACTAATGAAATAGAATAAATTAGGTTGGAAGACTCCTATGGAGGCCATCTGGTCCAAACCTCTGCTCAAAGCAGGGCCAACTTGGTAGTTCAGTTATTAATGTTGGTTTTGAAGTTAGGATACCATGTCCAAAGCACTCTTTCGTTAGATGGAAGTGGAATGTGGAATGGAGCAGGTGGAATAGAGCCCCAAGGAGGCACACTGATGGGGTTTTTTTCTCTCAAATCATTCTGATCTCTTTGGGTGCATCTGGGCTGACAGTGCTCAGAGCAGAGAATGCTTAGGTGTCCTGGGGCTCCCGTTTAGCACATGTGGTACAAAATTATTCCTGCCACAATATGGAATTGAGATGTGGCCTGGGTGTGCTCTAATCAAGAATCTGGGAAATGTGGATGCTTAATTTTGATCGTCTAGGGATGGCGCAGGGAAACATCCCTCTGGATCTTCCTTGTTCCACCCATTTTGTCTGAAGTGTGTTTAAAAATGTCAGTTTTCCGTGTTAAGTTCTTCATGGCAAGCACAAGGACTTGCATCTTCTCTCTCTCTTCTCCTCTGGTTTCATCTTTACCTCACGTGCACCCGCTGTAAGCAATGAACTCAGTAAAGGAGTCGTGTTGTATCCTCCTTCTCATAGGTAGAACAGAGGAGACGACGCGATCCTGTAAAATATACCATTCACTCATGGCTTGCCTGCTTTAGGGCTAAACATGGGGTTGACCATTAGGAAGGTCAATGCTTAGGCAAAAATCGCCCCCGTGCATTTTGCTAATTAGAAGCAGCCATTCTGTTCAGTCCAAGCCATCCTCAAACTGACCTCCTACTTGTTTTTTCCTCCCAACTGTCTAATAATTAACAAGCTACTTAATGCATGACAAAAGACCAATTAACCCTAAAGCATTTAGTGAACTACATGTAAATTAGTTGTAAAATGTTGCTGTGAACATTAAATGTTAGGCAATTACATAAACCAATAATTGCTACAGTTGCATTTAGGAGCTTAAAAGAAAGCAAGAAAAATCTGCTTAAGTAGCCCTTCGGTTCCGAGAACTCCGCTAATGGTTTTGTTTTTAACTACGGCAACCCCGGTCTGTGTAAGTCCGAACAGGCTGTGGCAGCTCAGATTCGCTGTGTTTTTAGAAGTGGAAGAAAAATAAAGGCATGCTAACCTTGCGCGCTTCTTGAAACCGCAGTGTGGTTGAACAGTGGTAGAAAACCTCCAAAGGGCAGTACCTGGAGTCTAGAAAGAAACGGAAATCAGATAAAATAATTTGTTTCTTTCTGCTGTGGTAGGTGGTATCCCGTGGTAAAGCGTGTTAAATTAGTCGGGTACCAATTCCTGGCGATTTCATGGATCGATTATTCTTTACTTTGGTTTCAGGCTGTACAAAATGTTCCAGACCTTGCTAAAACCTCGGGGCTGGACAGGGGCTTGTGAGGTGTGAGCGCAAGGCGTCTTGGCCGCCTATTGCTGAGTTCATCTCTGTCTTTTCTTCCTCTGTCTGCAGACGCGTTCCTGTCCGAGCTTCCTCATACGTTAGCCTTTGAAAAAGGTTAAGTGTCTTTCCACCCACCTACGTGGTGAAGTTTCACACGAAGAAGCTGGTTTGCTTTTCTGCAAAATCTTTAATCCTCTTAATTGGCTGTCTCACTCCGAGGTGGTCCAGGTCACCCACCGGTTCTCAAGCTCCTGCTGCTCGTGTTCTTAAATAATGCACTTTCCTCGTGTGCCTTCTGTACTTATTCTCCAGGTTTTGGCTGAATCTTCCTTATGTTTCATGTTTGCTAGTTTTGCTTGTGTTGGACTAAGATGTTCTTAAATGGTACAGTGAAGTGGGGCTTTGCCTCCTTATTCTGTATATTTGTGCTTCCTTACTGCTTTTCAGCCTCTCTTGTTTCGGTAAAAGTATATCTCTGTGTGGCTTGCTTTGCATTCCGTAAGTAGTCTCCAAATGTGTCTCTAGATACCAAATTTCTCATTTTTCAGTGAAAAAAAAGTTAGGTTTGTTTGAACTAGGTTTCTTCCTTCCCCAGTTTTGGCTGTATCCTTTTCCTGAGTATATTGATCTTAATTACAGTACAGTCACTTACTGAAAACTGGCCTGTGCTTAGTTTTACTGTATAAATACATTGGATAATGGTCTTTTTTTTTTTTTTTGCACACAATTTTACTAGGATAGATCCTAGTTGTATTCATTACTCAAAAGCAGAAATATTTTATATTTATATTCGGTGGATTGAATTACAGAAATTTGCTTAAAGCAGTAAAACTACCTTCCAGTATAGGTGAGTCCTTAGCAAACCCACTGACGTTGTTGCCTTGCCTGAGTTAGTTTTCCTCCTTGGACTTTGGAGTCTGATGAGAACAGCTCTTTCCTCTTCTGCGCAGTAGACGCCACGGTTAACCAAAAATCTGGCCAGTGCAGCCAAGGACCGATATACATTGCTAGCCTGACATTGCTTTTCGTGAACATTTCATTGGCCTTCTCTTGATTTTTTTTTTTTTTAGTTGGTTTTTTTTTTTACAAACTTCTTTTATCTCAACTTGTTTTCCTTTCTCCAACATTTGGTTTTGCTGTTGACATTTGCTAAAATGCCTGCTGTGTGATACCCTGCCAGTTTACCTCCCTTGCTCTCGCTAATGAGAGATCATCTGCCATTTGGGAGCTTATGGAAAACGGCTCAGAAGACAGACCTCTATGCACCCCTTGTCAGCAGTTGATCTAACTCTGCAACCTTTCAAGTTCGCTGTGCGAGGGTACCGAGCAACTGAGTTTTTCTTGCATGGAGGGATGGGTTTGCAGGTCTTGGTCTGTCTGGGTTCTGCTTCAGAGCAGTGGGGCACGTCTGAAGGTGCAAACCTTTGGGCAGACCTTGTCCGTGAACCAACGAGCCTGTTTTTTTCCGGCATGATCACGTTCTGTGGAGGTTTAATGCTCACCTAGGAGGTGGAGGGCGAGTCCATGAAGCTAAGAGTGAAAAGGAGGCAGAAGCTTGAACTCTACTTGCTGTTGCAAGGGGAAACCGGTGAAGAGCAAGAGCTGCAGAAATGTCACCAGGCTTTTGAGAACAAGTTGAATCAGGAGTTTCTTTCTGGGAAGCCAGTTGGAAGGAGCGTGCTGCTGGCAGCCTGGAGCCACTCCGAGCCTGCGGTTAATGGTGGTTAATTTTTAAAGGCAGGAACGAAACTGGGTTTTGTGCTGTATCTCAATAGGGTCTTTTTGCTACTGAAATACCATGGCAAGAGCCCTTTTCTGGATTGTTTTGACTCGGACAGAAAAAGAAAATGCCTTCAGAGAAGTGATTTATCCACCAAAAGCTTTGCTTTGCTTTGGCACCCTGCTAACAGGCGCTGACAGTTTCATCAGGATGGTCATAACATGTCCAGGGATGCCAAGCGAGGGAAGTGCTGAGGACGGGCTTTTATCAGGCTTTAAAACACAGAACAAACGCGGTCACCCAAAGTGCAGGTCTGAAGAGGTGGATCTACTCGATCGAACTTGCTTTGCTGCAGCAGGGAAGTGCGAGGAAAACCAACATCCCAGCATGAAACTAACTGGTTTTGTAAGCGCCCTGCCGGGCCAAATCCTGCTGCTCTCCCAGTCAATGAAAGCATTGTCTGAATTCTCACGCTGGCTTTGCAGCTTTTTAGATAAGTTGCTCTTAACCTTTACGAGCTAAAAGGGCGGTTCGTCACTGAATGAAGCTTTTCAGAAGGTGATGGAAAAAACCAGAAGCTGAGCTTTTTCAAAGCATCTCAAAGGAGCCTGGCACCTTACTCCTGCTGATATTCAAGATGAGGTGGCCTCCTAAGCTCCGAATGGATTTAGGCTACCGAATTCACACGTTAATGCTTATAGCGTGGAGACGTGCGTTCGTCAGAACAGACAACGCATACCCCTCATGTCCGTCACGTGGAGAAAGGGAGCGCCTTGCACGTCCACCACCAACTCTGGCGAAAGCTGGTTCTAGTTCTGTCAGTAACAGACGCCTCTTCACGTTTATTTGTATCTTCATGTTCCCTCTGTCGACCGCTGCGGTGCCCCTTTGCTGTACTTCATTCAACCCAAGCAGGAGAGCTGTATTCATTGCTGTTTAAAACGATGCCTAGTAATGAACACTCCCTTTGACAATTGTACGCTCGGCAGTGAAAAGAAGGTCACGTTATGGATGCTGAAGAAGTATCTGTCAGCCTTGAAAATGAGGTTCACCTGGATAGGGCTTCTCTTGTTAGTCGTTCTGCCAGGTTTGCGGTACCCAGCATCGGTCTCTGACCGCTGGCACTTACACCTGTGCCGGCTGAAGCCACTGGGATGGGACCCAGCCATCCATACCCGTTTCGTGAATAACGGTCCTGTGCGCAATGGAAAAATTAGACCTAATTTATTTATCTCTCCCCCAGAGGTAATTTGTGCTTTTGAGCCTCGTGGCTGATGGGAGCCTGTGGCATCTCTCTCCTGCATGGCGTTTGAAGCGGGGCAGGCGATGACGAAGAAATAGCAACCTGCAGAACCCTCTCCGCGCGTCTATTTTGCTCTCGTACACCGGTTGGTCCCCTTCAACGATTGTAAGGAATAATAATGCGCTTTTCTCTCCGTGCCTGAAGTGGACGAGGTATTTGGCAACATTTAAAACAGAGGGGTCAGAATGAAAAGAGTTGAAAGCAAAAAGCGTTGGATGCCAGAGACATTGAGTACTCCTTGAAATACAGCCTGGCAGCGGAGGTGGGCTCCATTTCAGCCGGAGACGCTGGCTGAAAAGCACGTGGGACAAAGGGCTCGGCACGCACTGAAGCTTGCAGGAATAAAAACCGAAAATCCTCGCAGGCTTGCGGTTGGCCTCCTTCCTCTGCGGGTCGGTTCTCTTGTGTCGAGCCCTCGCTGAAGACGACTTCTAGAAGTGCTGAAATGGTCAGAGCTGATGTGGAGATTGATTGAACGGGACAAATAGACAATGATGACACCCTGCTTGTGAGAAGAGCTTAATAGGCATAAAATGGTCTATTGCAGCCGGAGGGCTGGTTTTAAAGTGCAGAGAGGGAAGGGAAGTTTCTTCTTGTCACTGAATGGAAGCTTAAATTCAGAAAAAAGAGTCCAGAGTTGTTATAGCTGTGTCCTTAAAAATGTCAGTGTACCCTCACCATTACCTGAAAAAAAGGGCACAGGTAAATGATCAGTGGTAAACTGAATTAATAGTTTGGCAGGAGGGCTTGTAGCAGATGCAAGGAAATGACAATACTTATTCAGGGACTGCATCACATCAAAACAGCTTTAAAATTGTCTTTGAGGGAGCCGCGTTACAGTGTTGGAAAAAAAAAAAGGTATCTTTTTTTGCGCACCAGAGAAACAGGAGTTGAGCAGTTGCTTTGTGCCCATGTTGTGCTGTTGATGCCAGTGGAAGTACGGGGGAGTTGTGCACGATCGCTAACGTGATTGAGATGTTTGAGGTACTAGAATAGGACCCTAGCAGGATTCCAGAGAGGTAGGGAGCACACACCTCTGCAAGAGACTCTGAAAGCCCTACTGCTTTAAAAAGGAAAACAGACAAAAGCCAAAGAAAAAGAAAAAAGCTGAGAATTAGGGAGCAATTTTTGAACTTTGTTATATATGGCAGCCACTGCGCTGCTAAATGGTTTAACTGGAGACTTGACTGTTATTCAAGTCCGAGGGAGGTGTGATGCCAGACAGCATCCCGTATCTGTGTGACAGTGGGAAATGTTACAAAGCTCAGAAAAAAGCCAGCCTTTCTCTAGATGCTGCTTTCCCTTATTAAAGTCTTCTTGGCAACTGCTCAGTAATAGCTCCTTAAAAATGTGCTGCTGTAGCAGTTTCACACAACTTGAAGTAAGATGGCTGACCTCCAGGACTAGTCAAAAAATGCCGTTGTTATCCATATTTTGTAATGAATTGCTTGTTATGTAGTTTATGTCATGCCAGGGCTTATAAATACGGTTTGTTACAGGGCACAGGCTACACTGCAGAAGCGTGGGCTAGTTGTTTAGTAAAAATAAGTGTCAGAAGTATCACTGCCTTTGATGTAATTAAAAATGGCGCTCCCTGAATCTAGAAAATTTTTAAAAAGTGATAGAGAAATTTCCTGGTTTTGTAGCAGTTTGGAAGCTAGTCACTGCTGATTAGCATCTAGCTATAGCATACCCACGGAGAATTGCGTGGTCTACGTGCACCCGATTCCGCACCCTTGAAATCAGTGGAACCTTGCGTTGATTTGAGCAGGCAGAGACTCACGTTGTTAGTATATTAAATATGCAGTCTGGCTCAGCTTACGAATCGTGTGTCTGTGGGAGGCTATCAATAATGCATTTCATGTGAAATATGCAGCTCCTGACGTGTTATATAGATATTTTTGTTATTGTCTGCAGCTGAAAAAAAAAAGACAATTTTTGAAGACAGTTACTGACAGTCTCTCTCGAGTGGAAGAACGTTGGGAAAAATTCACGATTAGCCTTGAGGCATAGCATGGAATGGTCTCTTTATCGTAACTGTGTGGTTGGAATTAGCAGTCTTTCTTCTTTTATAGGCACTGCCCCTTACGTTAAGGCTGACCGACTTTTTCATTAGATGATGCTGGTTTTGTTTAAAAGGTTGCCAGACCGATTGTCCACATTGCACACCTTGTCCACGTGAGCTGGCTGCTGTAGATGAGTTGATTTGAGACGTTTTTTGCAGAAGGATCTTTTCTTCTGTCCCCGTGTCTCTAAGGAATGTTTCAATAAAGTATCTGTAGACAAAACTTTTGTACACGATCTCAACAGCGCTGAAGACAAAGGGAGCTGAGAATGCTCAGCGAATCATTACGTAAAAGCTGCCATTCTTCTTGAGAGAATATGTTATTAGTAAGCATTTGTCTAATACTGAAGATTTTTTGCAGATCAAAGGCTTAATATATGCCACATGCTGCAGAGGAGCTTACAGTAGAACGTGTACAATCATGCAGTACAATAGTCCAGCAAAAAAATGGATTATTCAAGAGGCCGTCAATGCTATTCATTATGTGCTGGAAAGGGTCACGATCAGTGATGGGGGATATTTGCTTCAAGGTGGATCAAGCAGCTGGAATAGCAAACTCCGCTTTTGCACCTTGTAGTCGTGAAAGAAATGGCCCAGGGTGGGATCTGGGTAGCGTGGGGAGCGGTCCCTGCAGGCTGCCAAGTTCGGCCTGCGGGCAAGTCCAATCTGCCTTACAACCAGCCGGCACCGCGTGCGGGGTCAAAAAGCACTTGTTTTTCTCTGTAAGAAAAGAAGCAAAATCAGAAAAAAAAGAAATTCTCACGCGTGCTTAGGGTGATTAGCTGGAGAGTTGGTCGTCCAGAGGTGGGTTCTGCGAGACCCTGGGGGAAAGGGCCGATGTGCGGTCACCGAGAGACGTCCGCGGGTGCAGCATTGCTCTGAAGCAGATGTCGCGTGTAAGTCTTCGAGCAGTTGACGTCTCCAGTGGCGCTCGGGGATGCTTTCACTGGGTAGGGCGCTTGGGGAATCGAGAAATGGGTTCTCACCTGGGTTGTTCTGCAGAAATGGGTGTTACCTCATTTGACCGTTCTCTCTTCCGTAACGGGAATAACAGTTCTTACTCGTAAAGGTGCAAGAGTAGCACGGAGGGTCTGCGCCGTGCTCTAACGGGAGCAGCGCTCCAGCAATGCTGAACGGGATTGCTAGTAAACTGAGCGAGCGTCCTTTGTGGCCGTGGCTCAGCGTGTCAGATGCCGCACATGAACCGGTGAGGATGCCCAAGACAATGATATTTAGTGACTCCTGGTTTCAGGTGTGACTCCGTGTGAGTCAGTCTTTGAAGGAAGCTGGTAAAGCTGTGAGCCGTAACAGCCTTTCCTGCTTGCTTTTAGATGGTGCTCTTAAAAGTCTCGTCTCACATTCTCGCTGTCAGATCTTACCCTGCTCTTTATTCAGAAGGTTTCCTCGGCAGTTTTTGCCAAACTGAGTAACTGAACTAGCCCTTGCCTATATTAATCAAGCCAGGTAGACGCAGAGCAAGAATCTCGCTGCGAGATCAAGATAGCGTGAATTCTGGTCTTATCGGCGATGTGTAATCGGCACCGGTCCAGGTTGCTGCTGCTTCTGATGGCATCCCTGTTGTGAAAGGGGATCAAGGGCAGATAGTAAGTGTCCCCAGTCTGCCCTGCAGCTGGAAGTTGTACGAAGGGAGAATCAAAATTAGAGTGAGTTGCAATTCTTTTTTTTCTAGTCTCCCGTCCTTAGGAGCAGTTCTGCACTGCCTGTAGCCTGCAGAGCTCTCTGCTTGCGTTGACTGTTTGTCATCTGCAAGGCGTGAAGCCTAGATAGAGAAGGGGTTGTTGCTATCAGGGGATTAGGGTAGTAAAACTGCCTGGTTTGCTGCTGTCATTGCTAACGCTGACTGGAGCACGGGGTTTGGCCATCAGCTGTCCTTCGTAGAAACTTGCCCCCAGATAGTGCCTTGAATTGCACCTAAAAATGCTCAGACTCTGGGGCTTGTCTCTGCAAGAATGGTCAGGAAAACGAATGGCAATTGAGCAAAGGTATAAATCATAAGGGAGATGATTAAACTGCGTAAGGTCTTGTATCAAGATTAACACACAATTAAAATTGTTTTGGGTAATGGATTAATTTTGGAAGCGAAGTCAGCTAAACTAGAAAGAAAACGGCTTTAAATCTGATAAAAGTGTCTGCACGGGTGTTTCACTTAACTAGCTCGCTCTGACTTCAGGTGGATTTGAACCGGGTTTTGGCTGAGTGAGGGCAACCCCAGAAATTAATGGGAGTATAATCATGTCCTATTTTAATAAGCGTATTTGGAAAGCACATTTGAGAAATAGCCTTCCTTGATAATGTTACCACAGACTTTGAGGAAGGATTTACAGCAGGTCTCTTGGGGATTTTTGTAGCTGCCGATGTACTTCAAAGTAACGGAGAACTTCGTGTTAGATGGTCTCTTTGGCCTTGAATGGAGGAAGCAGTTGACTGAGGTGCAGGTCCCAAGGGTGTTCAGAAGCGTCACTGGTAACAGCAAGCCGAAAAACCAGGAGGAAAACCGCGTTGGATGGTTGGAGAAGAGGCTGTTTTACTTGCACATCAACCCAACGGCGTGCCGGCCGTCCCCCCGTCCCGAGGCAGCGTGGTGCACCTGGAGAGCCGGGCTCTGACCGCCTTCCGCCCACGGCAAGCGAGGCACTTGTAGCGAGGCGCTGAAGCAGGAGGTGACTTTAGGATACTCGCCGATACCACGAAGCCCCCCGGCACTTGCGTGCGCGGCAGGGAGCGCCGCAGGCGCGGCGCCTGCTCTTCCGTCGTGCCGGGCAGCGAGGGAGGGCTCCCCACCAGAAGCAGTTGCCGGAGTGGGACTGATGTCGGGCTGGGAAGTTCAGCTGTGGCTGATTTGAGGTTGTCGTGCTAGAATGTGTCTCTCTCTATTTCTGAGCTCCGTGAGATTTCTCTCCGTTGATGGAGATTGATTTTGCCTTTGGGAACCCGAGGGTATAAATTGTACTTGTAATTGGCCTGAACTGAACTAGGAGAAACTGCTGATGCGTTCGTTCTCTTCTGCAAGTGATGTATTTTATAAGCTGCCCCGTGGACCGCTTGTGACTGAACGCAAGAACAGGAAAGGGAAAAGGGGGAGGTAAGAGGTGTCGCTTACGGATGGCAATACCGCTGTTTAAATGTTGCATTGGAGCGTTTTACCATCTGCAATTAATACCTTAATTCCTCTCCCATTCAGGGGATAAATACAATCCTAGCCATCTAAATCTGTGGGTTAGCGTTTTCTCTGCTACGTATGCTTGTTGATCGTCTGGTTGTTTCTTGAATGAGATAGCAAGGAACATAATATTAAAAAGACTTAGCAGCAGCGGCAGCTGATCCTGTCGTTAATGGTGCTGGTTCCAGCAGCTCCTAAACTGGACGGATTAGGTAGAGGCGAAGGTGATGGTCAAGGCTGGGGCAGGCTGGCCGGGCTGGTGCTCAAAGGTCGGGCAGGGGGAGGTCTGTGGAGTTCACCCCCCAGGTTAATTACTCTCCAGTTCTTAAGCCTGATACTCAGCTGTCCGCCCCGCGCTGAGCACACAGTGTTCGCTCTGGAGATTAAGATGAAAATATGTTCTCCTTGCTAAAGAGAGCACATAAACAACCCATAAACGGCCCATTAACCTACAAAATCGCAATAAAGAACATGTGGTAAAGCAAGCCATAGGAGACCTGTGACCCAGCAAATTCCTTAATTGGATTTTGAACCTTATCATCTGTGCTAAATGCAGCTAATAGGAAATTAGCAAAAACAAAAGATAGAAGAAAAGAAAGACGTGGTGACGTACGATGCACGTCCAGGTTTGGTGGGAGCATTTCTGTAATCCCTCTCGTGATGCAGTTCAGTGAGCAAAATGTTGTGGGTGGTTGTGGAATGACCGTGTTATGGGATCGAGTATCAGAGTAACGCTTCCATGTAACAAGCCTACTTCAAAATGACCGAAAAGAGAGAATTTCCCCATCGGCTGCAACCGATGCCTTCAGCAGCTCTAGCAGCTCTGCAGTCACTTCTCTTACGGGCTGTTCCATGCACCGACTGCTTGCTGTGCTCCACATTGCTTTTCGAAGCGACAGGATGTAAATTTATTTTATTGCTTTTCTAGCTGTGATATTTAAATTCTGTTCAGAATATGTAAGTATATTGAGAGTCGTCAGTGCAGATTGAGGGGGAAGGTGGTGGAACGTGTATGTTATGGGTACTCTGCCAGCAGGTCTTGCTCTTCATCTGGAGGACGACAGCAGAGTTCACACACCGTCAGCCACGAGCTGTACTCGTCCAGTTTAAATTCCCCAGCCCCTTTCCACCACTGTGAAACCACCGAACGGCTGGAGTGTGGCAGCCGCTGGATGGTGGTGTTCTTCAGCTAAATTCAAACCAATTAAGGGAAGATGAGAAAGTAGATCATGGAAGTCAGCGGGCTCATTCAATAAGCTGTTTTGTGTTCTTTGGCCAGGCGTCATCTTTTAATTCTCTGTATTTAAGGGCCTTAGCTGAATCTTTGGCCTCTATTTAAATAGGTGTTTTTTCCTATCTACGCCTAGGGAGAGGTCTCTGCCCTGAAGCACGTGCGAGAAGTTGAACCCTGCCTCCTGATGCTCGGGTCCATTGGTTTCAGCACGAGCTTCTGGCCCCGGTGGTTGATTGGGGCTGACTGTATAAAGATGAGCGCAAGTGTTACGCCTAATTGCCTTTTTAGAATAGGAAAATCTTAATTATTTATACTAATGTTTGTTTTAAATGTGTTTTAGATGCAGATTTTTAGTCCAAACTGCTTTTGTAATTGCAAGGACAATTTTCATGCATAAGTTTACGTGTTTAGAGATATATTTTGGAACTGTTCTGCGAAGTGCATCTGTTCCATCCGAGTCAAATAATCAAATACTCATCATGCATCTCACAGATTCTGAGAAATGTATCTGAGAAAAAAGATAAATTCTGTGGGAACTCTTGGTTATATATGAGTGCCAATTACCAAGAGGGTTAATGTGTATTTTTCTATAACTAAATGTCTGTAAATTCAGCTTGGCAATATTTTTCTCTCCTGTTGGGAGCGTATCAAAGGAAAGCTTTTGGTTTTTGCGGGAAGCGATGGATTTTCTCACAGGAAGGAGTGATGGGAAGTGTAAAAGCCTTTGTGTAGCCAGTCTGGGAATTTTACTGGATGATAAGCCACGCGTTGCTTACGTGGTGTAGTGGCAGGGGCGCCGACCAGTTGGTCTGTGGTGGAAGGCTGCTGTAGCACGTGTTCTGAGGCAGTCGTGGTCAAGGTAACTGGGATTATGAAACGGTCCCCTTGAAGCGTTGAGCTTGGGAAAGGAGCGGTGGTGGGCAGTCACCAGGATGTGTACGCAGTTATTTGTGTTGGGGATTGGCAAGGGCGGCGCT
>NW_009193255.1:70687-73858 GCF_000690835.1 Fulmarus glacialis
GAGGGGGCACGGCTCAGGGAGGTGAAAATGGTGGAGGATAGTAGATGGGATTTCTGGAAACGGGTATAGACCAGTGCCAGTTTGCAGTGCCGCAGGGGGTTGCATTTGCGCAAACACGATGGTAGCGTTGGAAAACACAGATTGATACGCCTGGCTGGCAGGTAGAGAGGCTGAACTGTTGTGCTCCATGCTAAGGGATGGTCAGGGCTTTCACAGATTTTCTTAATGGGGTTATGTTTCTGTGATGAAAGGCAATGCCGCTGAGGGCTTCATTCTTCACAGGAGGAAGGAGGAGCGTGTTTAAGTCAGAGAAGGAAACCTCTTTCCAGCCCGTTTAGCAGGACGTGCAGCACTCTGAAGACCTCTCAGAGGTTGCCTTCTCTGGTGCTGGGCTGGGATGTTAAAGAAGGGACACGTGGCTCTTCTGTAAGCGTTTAAAGCCAAAAGACTGGGAGGTGCTAGGGTGCCCAACAACCTCTAGTCTCGATGCCACCCTGCCCTGAGTGCCGCAGGGGTTTCCAGCCGCGTGGCTCTGCGTGGTGTGATCCCTCTGCCCTGAGTTGCAGGGCCAGCGCGGGGCAGTGGAGTTGGATGCCCGGGGAATTGCAAGGGCATTTATGACTGCAAATATACTTTCAATAGAAAGGAAATCTGGTTTATATTATGATATGCAAGCATCCTCACCTTAACTGATGAAGAAATGAATTTGCACCAACCTTTGCTGAGTAATTGAAGGAGAAAGCTATGAAAGTTTCTTTAAAAAAAAAGGCGGGGGGGGAGGAAAGGGCATGTTTCTTACTGGTTCCTTTTTTCACATTACAGATTGAGTCTTTGTTTACCCTGAAAAAATCAATGGTGATTGGACACCTGGTGTAATTAATTATTTTGCAACAGACAGGCAGCTGATCTTTTGAAAAGAAAGGAGTTTTTAGCAGAACTGTTCAAAGTTCATAGTCTGCTCTTTAACTCTAATGCTAATAAACATTCAGCAGAAAGGATGTCTGTCTGAAAATTTCACATGATCACACCTTCGGTTTAAGGTGATGTGATGAGAAAAAAAACGTAGACCCCAAGAAGTCCTCCAGCAAGGTGACTCTTGTGGCACGAGCTCCAGTTGCCTTGGGGAGATGCCCTTAGGTCTTGGGATGTGGACAGTGACTGTCTCGGGTTTTAATTTCAAGTCACACATTTTCTTAACCAGGAAGGGGTTTCTGCTAATTTTTCTTGAGCTAATAACGCAAATGAACTTTGCTTGCGCTATCGAAAGAGCATGTGTTGAGCATAGCTGCTGTTGCCTAAATGGGCAGTCTTTTCCCAGCGGGAACAGTTGTTTTTTTTCAGTGCATTGGTGCCTGACTAAATGCGTTGGGTCGCATTCTTCATGTATAGATGAGACAACCTTCCTGTTAAATATTCCTGTGTTCTCCAGCGGTAGGTCTGGGGAGGTGACAGCCTGCCTTGCAGGCCAATGGGGGCCGAGCCCGGCGGCGGGGAGGGCTGTCACCGCTATGGGATGCTGTCACAGCAAGCCCCAAAACAGTTGGGCTGAAACTGGTTTTACGTCATATAAAAAAGGGGGCGAAGGATCTCAGCTGATCAGAGTACGAAAGGTCCTTGGGCACGCGCCATAGAGCGTATTGGTTTTGAGCTTGATAGCGCTTTTTTTACAAGGGCTGCAGATTGCTGTAACATAGTTAAGGACTGTAGGAAGAGGCAAGTTTTCCTGAACTTTACTCCCAGCTTGAACTTTTAAGAAGTTAAGTGAGAGGCAAGGAAGGGGGAGAGAGGGAGACAGACGTACCCTCGCTCACGCCCCTCCGTCCGCAGCGACTAGGATGTCAGATGGAAAAGACAGCGGGGAGAAGCAGCCGAATGGCTTTGGGGAGAAGGGGAAGGAGAGGAGCCGCACGTCCCTGGTCATCTCTCAGGCCGTTAACCGCAGTATTTTCACCTCTGCAGTCTCCCCCGCTGCCGAACGCATCCGCTTCATCCTCGGAGAGGAAGATGACAGCCCGGCACCCCCGCAGCTTTTCACGGAGCTGGATGAACTTCTGGCTGTCGACGGACAAGAGATGGAATGGAAGGAGACTGCAAGGTGGGTTGGTTTTCCTTTACCCCGAAAGGGAAGGGGAGCTGCCCAGGACGCCCATGGGAAATCTCTTTTTAACGTTCAGTTGGGGTAATGTCTGTGCTGCAGAATCGCTTGGGGAATCCATGGAAAGGAGCCTGTGTAGTTCAAATTACCTTTCTTTGATAAATGAGAGAATTCGAGGATTTGTTTAAAAATTCCTTTTAAACAAAAACTAGGAAAAAATAGAGTGCCAGATTTATTTGAATAGTTTGCCCATGGAGAGCCAACAGATGTATGGGCTTATGTTTTGCAAGGAATGACAATGTCTTGGCCAGAGTTGTCAGAAATCGGTGCCTGAATGAAGCTTCTGCAGGTGTGTCAAAACTACTTGAATTCTATTGCCCAAAAGTAGATTTGAGCCTGACCCCACCGCACACCACAAGTTGGGAAATTCTGACTGTGTCCCTCTCCTAGCGAGTTACTGATGAAATTAATTTTAAATAGGCAAAAAAACCCTAAAGGGTTTTTCCTTTGAGGAAGTTATTCAAGGTGTGTGTTAAATGCTGGATTGGATTGCCCGCTTTGAGTTTCTTGGTTAGGTTCTCTGCCTGTTTCTTTGATGCTGCTGTTGGTTTGGTCAAAAAACCATACCAAAAAACTGGCACGTTTTTTTCATCTGGTTGACACAAGTTACATAGAGTTTACTTCTGAACACCACCAAAAGAGCCACTGGATTGGATTTGTGATCTAAAGGCTGCTGTTTAGCCTCTAGCCTTATAAAGTTTTGATTTTTTTAATACAGTAAAAATATTTTTCTTGGGTTTGCCTTAAAAGGTAAACCCCTAATTGCAGTCTGGTTGCTGTGAAGGCCTGAAACGTCCCACTAGAAAGAGGTGCTCACCCAGCCGGAGAGCAGTCCGGGGATCTCCCTTCCCTGTTCCCAATCCCCCGTGCTTAACTCGGGGCTTTTCGTTTTCCTTTATTGTGGCTGGGCTAAGCTCTTTCCCACCTTCCAGTCTTACGGGCACCTACTGTGTTCGTAGTTAGCCCATGTTGTTTGGTTACCTTAATCTTCTTTACCTGCGATTTAATGAACCGCT
>NW_009193255.1:73889-86710 GCF_000690835.1 Fulmarus glacialis
CCTTCACCCCCTTATCTTTCTTTTTTTTTACTTCTCGGCCACTTGGAGAACCTATTTAAGGACTTTTCACCTTTTACTCTTTAACTCCTTGCTTGTTGGTCATCCTTTTCTCCCTTTATTGCTTTTCTTCCCTCTTATCGTGAGTTCAGTACTTGCATTTTGTCGTCTGTACCGCCCACCTCTGCTTTTTATAGCAAATTATGCTTTCCTCTGTCCATGCAGAGGTCTTTGGGAAGGGGTTTTAAAGGCAATTTGGTAAAGCTTTTTCACGATTCAGACCTTAGCGTGGTGTTTCTTATCGAGCAGTCTCTTCGGGCTCTCCTTCATAGTATGAATGTTGGGAAGCTCTGTTTTCCTAAGTCCACAAAGGTCAGCCATCAGAAGAAGGATGCCCTGTGTCCTGCACGGCAGGTCACAAAGCGCTGCTATTTCTTGAGGGGTGTTTGTCAGGAGCCCTCCGCTCTTAGTTCAAGGGACCTTACCGTGGGATGTGCCTGCACCCTTCGTCCTCTCAGGTGGCTGTAGAGAAAAAGGGGGGGTTTCTTCTTCTCCGGCAAATCATTTCTGGTTTGATGTATTTTCACACGTCTTTGGTAGAAGTGCTAGATGGAGCTGTATATATGATTCTCTCCCTTTAAAGGTACATGTATGCATTACATGCTTTAAGCAGCCTGTTGAGGCACCGTGTAATTCCACTGCGTAAACGTGGCCCGCCCTCCTGACTTGCACGCTGTTTTGTTGATACTCATCTTGCACAGCGTATGATTGTTCGGGATCTTTCAGTGTCTTCCTGAAACGACTTAATCTTGCACAAGACGACCTGCTGTGAGCCACGGAGCGGCTCCTACTGCAGGGCGTACCAGCTCGAGCTGGCTAGCTCTGTGCTCCAGCGGGCAGAGGAGCTGCCGGCTACGCTGCAGCTCTTTGGTCTGAGGCTTGAAAGAGCGTGGAAGCTGTCAGGAAAGAGGGTTTCTATCAAAAGGGTTTAGCAAACGATACCGTCCCTTCTAGAGCTGTTCCGGTCAATAGAAAAATAACCGGTCACGGAAAATTTCTAGCAAGAACCTTAAAGCTACTGATTAAAAGATGTTTCCAGAAGGGGACCTTTAGTTGCCATCCTGGTTCTTGATTGATGT
Organism: Fulmarus glacialis; assembly: GCF_000690835.1. Classification (NCBI taxonomy): domain Eukaryota; kingdom Metazoa; phylum Chordata; class Aves; order Procellariiformes; family Procellariidae; genus Fulmarus; species Fulmarus glacialis. Next base: position 75,026 of record NW_009193255.1, read on the forward strand.
GAGTTCAGCTGTCTGTCGCCCAGTACAGACGGGCTATAGTTGTCCCTCTGCACATGGTGACTTTCCTGAAGGTAGGCAAGATCAGCCCGTGACCAGGGCTTGAGGATGTCCTACTCCTCCGCGCGGTCCTGGTGCCGGTTGGCACGTCGTGGTGTTGGGCCATAGTTCGCAACAAAGGGCCCTTTTGGAAAAAGGTCCTTAGTGTACCCAGGGTGTCACAACGAAGCCCTGTGAATGCGTTAGAAATAGAGCAGCAAAAGGGAAGGTTTATTGCTGTTAAAAGGTAACCTGAAGATTTGGGTCACTGGGTGCTCCTTGTTCGTTTTGTTGGCGCTCGTAATCGATTTACCTGGTGCGGATGGACAAGTTCTTGCACTAAGATGTGAATGTCTGCATTTCAGCGGTAGTTACAGGATACAGAGCAAACTAGGAAAAGGAAAAGACCTGAAGCAGCTGGAAGCCACCAGTCTATTTTGAGGCTCAGTACAGTACGTTTGGGGACCAAGATGGGTCCACCATAGTGTGGGGATTGTCATGCTACAAGGCAGGGAGATGGTAGAAAGATCATGAGATTACAGAGAAAAGGCATGAAAGGACTGTGGGATGGTGGATAGGTTTTTTTTAATCTTCTATTACGGTCTTTTTTTTTATTATATAAGCTCTGTCAGGCAGCGCATTTATATCCTTCACCCTTTAACACATTATAATATTAACACACCTTTTACGCAATCCGTTTTGAAGCTCTAAAAATAAGAAAAAGATGGCTCCTGCATCTCGGCTAGCCAAGATGCTAGCTGTCTTCACAGTATGCGTGCACTGACTGTACCCGTGCCTCCCAGCCACACGTTTGAGGTGCAGGGTGTTATTCTGGAGGCAACCAAGTGCGCTGGAGGCAGATTTTTCTCCCAGGTCTCAACCCTTTGGAGCCAGCAATGCTGATAGGTACCTGAATTCAGAAGTCCCCAGTGCCAGGAGAGCCTTGCTGGAGCCGTCAGCGAGGTTTCCAGGCCCCAAGAGGCGTAACAGGACGTGGTGTTTTATGTCATACCTTGGTGCTTCTCTGATGTGGTCACGGGAAGGTTTACTAGCTATTGCAGGTGACGGACAGCTGGCAGACAGGAGGAATATGTAGATGTCAAGAACAGAGCGGGTTAGAGATGAGGAAGGTAATTGGATTGTTTGTTTTCTCAAATAACAGGGGAGATAATCTTTTGCCCTGAAACAGCACGTTGCTGCTCGGCTGCGGACAACACTGCTTTCAGCACTCGGGAAGCTCTGTTGAGAGCTGTACAATTCTGTAGTCACGCGATAGGAAGCATTAACCCTGCGGCTGTCTTTTTTGCCCTCTCCTCTACCCTCTGCCCTGAAAGTCCGGCTCTTTTTTCCTGAGCTCAGCGGCTGCCCATGCGGCTTCCTAGTTGTGAGCGAGCTCTTCTGCAGAAGCAGATTTTTTTAAAAGAAACCATCAAGAACGAGGCATTTGTTAAACGTATGGAAAGCCCCGTGGATAGCTTTGCTTAATTAAGCGTTGGTTTGCATAGGAGATGATGTGCACCAGGGCTTCGGAGGGGACTTCAGAACCGAGGATCCAAAGCTGCTCCGGGGTGTTTGGAAGGGACCTCGCTGTCGGCGAACTCCCACGGAAATGGATGGGCGTGAACGCTCCCTAGGAGAAGAGTTATCCTAGGGACGGCCCTGAATAGAGCAGGTGATAGTTCAAACAGATTTGCAGGTTAAAATTAGTTTTATTGTATTTGTATTGTGGATTATAGCGAGAAAAGTAAACAGGACGCAAATACTGGTAGTCGTGAATAATACACTCTCACTGAAAAGACAAACGCTTTGTAATTTGCAGCCTTTGTGCTGTTGCAGGGTAGACTGCATCTCAGTCACACATAATCTGTAGCCTTTGGAATTCACGGGTTTGCAACTGCCCAAGTCCCTTTGGTGTCCTAGGAAATACCGAGCTTTTGTGAACTCAATAGAATCTTATTAATTTGAAATCAAATTCAGTCTTTTAGCTTGAGTTTAAAAGCAGCTTTAAAAAAAAAGTCTCAAAAAGAGATTATTGCAATTGAAAAGCATAATTGATTAATCCTCAAGTAATACATTTTTCAGGATTAAATGTAATTTCACTTGGTGTTAATAATATTCTTTTGAACCAATTTATGAGCTTCCCTACCTTTACGTGTGTGTTTTTTGTCTTAATAATCCCCTGATATTAGTCACTGGAATTTTCATTTTCCACATCTATTAAAACAGTATCTCAAGAAAGGATTAAAGAGCAGCTACGCTTTGCACTCGGATGATATTAAAACGCCTTCCTTTTCCTGCCCCCCGAGCTCACACCAAAGCCGTAGCTGGCTGCTGCAATAACGGAAAAAGGCCTGCGGCGTTTCTTTCCCTTTCCTGGCGCAGCGCAGGCGCGAGCCAGGTGAAATCTCCCCCCGGAGCCCCGCAGAAGGAGCGGTTTGCTCCGTCCCGGGCCGCCCACCCGTGCAGACCCCCCGGCCGGGGGCAGCGGAGCCAAGGGCAGGGCGGAGGTGGAGGCGGAGGTGGGCTGCAGCCCGGCGCTCGGGCAGGCGAAACCTCCTGCTTGCCTGCTGTTAGGACATGGTTTTAGGGGTGTGAAGAGTATTTTGCCCATAACCTTTGCTCTAATCTTCAACTAGAGATGAGCTTTCTGTTTTTTTCAGACCTACTTTGTTAAATCATTAAACAGCGGCTGGGGAGCGGAGGGAAAGAACGAGCCCCTTCATTTGTGCCTTCTCCTTTGGTGGCTCACTTGTTCTGCTAAGAACATCTTCAGATTGGGTTGGGATGCGCTCCTCTCCTCACCCTTTGCCTCCCGCCAGCCTGTGGGTATGGGGCAGTGTTATTCGGTGCTGCTGAGTTTTGGCAGTGGCTGAAGTTTTCAGGTTTTGTTGTCTGGATTTGACTACTCGAATACACGTCACCTTATTTCCTGAAATGTTGATTTCCGCCCCCCGTCCCCCCCCATCCTTTTTGTGGAGCTGTGGTGCTCAGCCCTTCTCACTGGGGATTATTTAAGTGTGAATGTAGTTACCCGACTTTCTCTGCGTTGGGTCTGGAAGAGGTGGTCGAGTGGTTGTGGTTGGTTTGGTGCCGTGTTGGGTTGTGCAAACTGGGGAGGAAACGAGCGGGTCTCAGCTGGGTCGCTGAAGCTGCCTGTGTACTCCTGGCCTGGAGCAAACATCGGCTAAAGGGTGTTAGTTTAAGTCTTGGTGAAAGCTATTAAAGATAACACGTTTTACCTCACGTTTGCAATAGTTTAGCAGCAGGCAGAGCATTATCGCCGCTCAGCTGACACGTACCAATTCATTAAGCCTTTGCAACTTGATCGTGGACTTGTGGCCTCGGAGTCGTGTGGGAAAATGTGTGTGCTTGGACTTGTCGGTATGCCGTGATGGATCAGCTGTCTCGCTTCTTTCAGAGACGTGCGTCTGCAAGGAGCCAACAACTTAAACGCGGTCTCGTTGCTCTGCCCTCTCGTAGGTGGATCAAGTTTGAGGAGAAGGTAGAACAAGGTGGGGAGCGATGGAGCAAACCTCACGTGGCCACCTTGTCCCTGCACAGCTTGTTTGAGTTAAGGACGTGTATAGAGAAAGGCTCAATAATGCTGGATATGGAGGCCTCTTCTCTCCCGCAGCTGGTGGGTAAGTAAAGCTGCCTTGGCTCTTTTCCTCAATTCTTCCCTACAAATTGTTATTAACCCTGATGATGGTTTCACTGATGGTTTTAATGGAAAAGTTCCGCTTTTTCCATAAAAGAGAATAACAGAGAAAACTAGAAAGTACATGGAGAAGGATAACAGATAAATGAAAGGACTTATTCTCAATTCAGGAAGAAGAGTAAAAGAATCGACTTCAGTGACAATTAGTGCTTACCTTGAACTGGTTTTTGGTGATTATATAGAATCATAGAATCATTAAGGTTGGAAAAGATCTCTAAGATCATCAAGCCCAACCGTTAACCCAACACCACCATGCCCACTAAACCATGCCCCTAAGCGCCTCATCTACACGTCTTTTAAATACTTCCAGGGATGGTGACTCCACCACTTCCCTGGGCCGCCTGTTCCAAGGCCTGACCACTCTTTCAGTAAAGAAGTTTTTCCTAATGTCCAGTCTAAGCCTCCCTTGGCGCAACTTGAGGCCATTTCCTCTCGTCCTGTCGCTGGTTACTTGGGAGAAGAGACCAACCCCCACCTGGCTACAACCTCCTTTCAGGGAGTTGTAGAGCGCTACGAGGTCTCCCCTCAGCCTCCTCTTCTCCAGGCTAAACAGCCCCAGTTCCCTCAGCCGCTCCTCATCAGACTTGTGCTCCAGGCCCTTCACCACCTTCGTCGCCCTTCTGTGGACACGCTCCATATAGAACCATTTGGACTCTGAAGTACGTACCCCAAGTTATATCCTAACGTACCGCTATGTGTGTGTGAAAGGAATAGCATACACTGACTCAATTTGTGTTCGCTACTTGAAACGTAACGTGTAAAAGGCCAGCTCTCTCAGGACGGATACCCGGCAAGTACCGCTTTGTGCCGAACGTTGGCCCGCATGCTCAGACCATAGGCTGCTTTCGGATGGGGTCCCGGGGTGGGTCCCTGAAGGCAGGTGAGGCTCTGTTTAGGACGGGGTGCTCCCCTCCGGCACGGGAGAGCGAAGAGCGGCCACAGGACCAGCCGATGCTTCGCTCTGCTGAATGGGATGGCAGTTTTTTTGCTGTCGAAACAGCCGTGGCCTGGGATGACACTTAGTGACATTGCTGAGAGCTATGCCATGTTCCCAATGACGTGTGAGAAGACATACGAAAATAAATTTTAAAAGCGATTCATCCGGTGGAGGTACATTTAAGGAAAGCACTGAGTTCAGAAGCCGTTGCGTGAAGAGGTGTAGAAGAGCAAAATGAAATAAAACCCCCTCAAAACTCCGTGCTTTGAATTGTAATCTCGGGAAGCAGACTCAAAATTGTCCTGGCATGAAATTATCAAATATCAGGTGTTGCACTAGTTTGTAAGAGTTGGAATTACAAAAGCTGCCTCTGATCTTATCTACAGAGTTTTGAGCTTAGTTTTGTAGGCGCTTATGGTGGCATTTATCTTCCTTTATTTTTGTCTCTAAATGCACCGTTTTGCAAAGTTCAGAAAAACCCCCAAACAATAAAAAACGAAACCCAAAAAACCCCAGAAACCTCTGAAGTTTTATGCTGAAGCTGAAGTGCTTCAGAAGATAGCAGCTATTGTCAGTGATCCAAAACTTTAACCCTCAGACGTTAAATTTCTTTTTGAAGTCACTTCGAGATGTCATCTTCAATATCCTTCTTCAACACCCAAATTAAACCTAATTCCTGGGAGATTAAATTACAAATCAGTGGCTGCTGTTGCTGTAACACTGTCCTGAGCTGGGGTATTTTTGCTGGTCCACATCCTTAATCAGATAGATGGGGACGTCCAAGAAGCCTGCAGACTTGGTTTCCAGAACTGTTTAGTCATGATCGCTTGGTTGGCGTCTAGTAGTGACACACAGGAAAGAAAAACTCGGAGCTCTCTGTGTTGATTTGCCTTATATCAGAAACATGGAAGGGAAGAAGCACTTGCCAAGTGGAGAAGGATAAACTTGATGAAGGCAGACATGTTGTTCTGAAGGAAGTATTCCAAAAATCACTAGCAAAAAATACAAACAACAAAAGATTACAGAAAAATGGCACTTCACAAAAATAAACCTTTTGCCAAACATTTTGTGTAACGGTACCTACATGCATATAATCATCCTTTTCTGAGTTGGAGTGGAAGAACTAGGCTTTTATCCCTAGCGATTTGAAGAGGCATTAATTCTTGGGCAGCATACAGAAGATGACTTTCTGACTCACTGAGTTAGCAAATGTGATGCATGTTCTGCCTCCACTTTCCCATAACTTTTATTATTAGCACAAATAAAAGTTACCGGTAGACAAATAAGAGCTGCCACTTTCCCTTGGGGGACGGCACGTCAACTGAAGTAATCAAGGGCCCAACTTAAGGTGGGATTTAATGCGCAATAGAGGTTCTTAATAAATGTGGCTACCTTTTTTTCCTTTCTCCTCTGGGATAGGGGAGCAGAAAGGAGAGAACTGATAGAAAGGGAGCAGTCTTTGCACTGGGCTGGGAGCCTTTTTTCCTGGCGATTCGGTTAAAGGCAAAGCCATATAATACGTCCTGTGACAATTGGAGCAAGTTCTGCCTTTGGTAGTTGCCGTCATACTACTTCAGTTCCGAGAGTGAGTGATTTAATTAGTTACTCATCTCCAGGACTTTTTCCTATCGCTAGATGAGGTTTTACTGAGGACCCGCAGGGTGAACTCAGGCCTTGTTGAATCTGGTGGAAGTTTTACCATGTTATTTCTGGGAGCATACTGGAACTTGCAATGTAGTTGTAGCTTCTTCACAAAAATACAGGGTCAGAGCAGATTCCCTTTCTGAACTAAGAACCATCTTATCCTGGGTACAGTTGATTTGAAATAGGCTCAGTGGCTCATGGAAATAACAGGAGGGAGTTCTGGTGCAATAGGTACGTGTCAGTGACTGATGGGTTTTGCTGGATGGAAATGCTTATGTTCCGTTTCAAAAGAAATGTCGGAAAGAGATTCCCATTAAAAATAAAAGGGTGAAATCTGGCGGTGGTTTTGAGATGGGAAGGAAAGCCTTCAAAAAGCTAGGGTGAAAATGCTCCATCTCTCTCCCCCTGCTCTCCCTTGATGCAGCTGAGTTTTGTGCTTTGTGAGTAATTGTCCTCTCCTCTCCCTCACCCCTTTCTTTGCGTGCGACAGAAATGATCGTTGACAATCAGATCGAGACGGGGCTTTTGAAATCTGAACTGAAGGACAAAGTCACCTACACGCTGCTCAGGAAGCACCGGCACCAGACCAAGAAATCCAACCTGCGCTCTCTGGCTGACATTGGAAAGACCGTCTCCAGTGCAAGTAGGATGTTTACCAACCCCGATAATGGTAATGCAGAGGCTAACTGGCTATAGCCTTCCCTTTTAAAGCAACCCACCAAACTCGCCCGCCGACAACTAACTGCGTTGCCTTGACAATGCTTTTCTAACCCACGATTAGCGTAGCGAGACCCGTACTGATGACACATCAGTGGTGGGCTCCGAAGGCTGCTTTGGCCGTGGCACATCGCTCTAACCGTATCTCCACTGGACTGGGTGGGAGAGGAGGGGGGGTGGCAGGCAGGCAGCAGGGAAAGGCAGAGAGATGCTCTTGCAGCTGGCGTGTAGGAGACGACGTAGGAACAACGATAGGAAGGCGAGATTTACAAAAGACTCCAAGCGTGCCTGAACCTAAAAGGCCGATCATCTGAAATGTTTGGGCAGAGACGAAGTTTTCATGCGCGTTCGATTTCTGTAACAGATGGTGTCGGTGGCACTCTTAATCAAAAATTACGCGATAGTAACATCTAGCTTGCATTTTATTGACATACAATCATTGTCCAGTGTGGGTAAAGCTGATTTCCATCTTGCTTGATTCATCCTAGAGTTGTTTTGTGGTGTGTGTGTTGTGAATATGTGTCTCTGTCTCTCTAAAAATGCCGTAATAGATAGTGCCGTGTTTATAGTGGTGGTGCCTGTAAATGCGTGTGTGCGCGTGGACGCAGACAGCTCTAGAGGCCTTGGCAGTGACTCTGTACTTACTCATACATTGAGATTTGCAGTTGTCTTACTAGTGGTAATCAAAAAAGAGGAGTTTTAAGCCTATTGTCATGTCTTGGAGTTCTGTCAACTGCCTCCTGGAAATTCGTCTAAAAAACAGTCTGGAAATTTCTCTAAAAGTTGCCATTTTAAAATGCCCAAAAATGAAAGCAAGCAAAGAAATTCTTTTCTTCTTGCTAGATACAAGGCCTCTTAGCTTTCTGTGTTCTGCTTCTGAAACTCACCCTAACATTTCTCCCTAACCTATTATCATACTTTATTAATATTTCCTACTTTTTATCATCCTTTGCTTTTGCAACAGGTGTGTATGCGCATGTGAAGAATATTTATTGCTCTTGATGATGTATCTTGTCATGTACGAGTGCCTTGGTAACACAGCGATTAAGTGAATAACACGAAGGCGCAGTGACATGGATCAAGGGAATGTCCTGGGTGTGCAGCTTTTGGTGAATATCCCTACAGGAGTCCAGTGGAGCAAAGAGAGGGACTGTGCTTTGGAGAGCACTGCAGAGCAATTCCAGTCCTGGGGAAGGAGCTCAGCGTGGCCAGACGAGGTGGTTGGTGCGTGCCAAAGATGGGGGAGCCTCTTCCAGAGCGTGCTGCAGCGAGGGGAAAGGTTCTTCTGGGCATCACCAAGCGTTGCTTTTGGCTTGCAAATTCCCACAAGCCTTGAGCAGGCACCTTGCTAAGTGGGTAATGTGCACGGGTAGGAGAGCCTGTGAGGGCCAGATCCGAGAGAGGTGGCGTTTCAGGAGCTCCAGCTAAACTGTTGCTCCTCAAGCCCCCCCCGCTCATTTCCCATTAGCCTCAGGCAAAAAATTTGTAGGTGCCTCAGGTTGTTGCTCTTAAATCAGCCAGGCACTTCAGATCCCTGAGGGTGCCTCAGCCATGCCAGGACCGGGCACCCCGCGAGTAACTCATGTTTGTTCTCGGTTGGGATTAAGAAATCACGTTCTTTCCAGCACGTGCTGTGGGGCTTTCCGTTGTGTCCTCCCCGCTGTTGGTATGGGAGGCATCTGCTTTCTGTTAAAAGAAGGAAATGGCTGTTGCAGGTAAAATGCATAAGCCTATGTCTATAGGTATCAGTTGCCACCCTCGTGACTACTACTCTTTCTGGACCTTTGAAAAGATGAAGAGGTTTGCTTTGAGGAGAAGGATCCTGGACTGTAGCCATGCTGTATGGGAGGCAAAACATAAGACGGACGTGTCTTTAGCACGCGTCGCTCGGGTGCTTCAGTCGCCTTGTGCGTGGTGTAGGGGATGCCCTCGGTTCTCGGCTCCAGCCCCTTTCCTGCAGGCAGGCACTGCGACACCGAGGGTTTTATGGTAAGATGGAGAGACATTTCCAGGCTGGCCCACGGTACGCTTGTGATTCCGCGGTCAGACCTGACCAATCTCATATTGCATGGGAGACGAGCAGGTAAACTCCTGACTGTTGGGAGTGCCTCTGTGGTCGGGCAAGGATATGCTGTTTTCCTGTATTACAGTTGAACAAATAATCAAGTTGAGTGTTTTGTTCTGAGTGCCTGTCTCAGTGAGTTCCTAAGGCGTAGAAAAGTAGAGAAACCTTTAGGATTGACTGTATGGCATGGCTATGATTAGTGCCTCCTTCGGACACAACAAGAGTCTTAACTGAAGGGGTTAAAATGGGCTCTGTTTACACCTCCGTACTGCATCTATATTTACTGCCCCATATGCCTGTAACAGCCGCCTCCTTTTTCAGCAGCTGGTGGATGTCGAATTCTTCCTTTCTGCAGTTGAAGTAATTCCTTGAGGAGCCATCAAAACCTCAGGGTGTTAAAGACAAGTTAAAACTTACTTAAGGGGTTTGAAGGTAAATCATGCTCAGTGTGTTATTTAACTATACCTCGGACGGTAAGCCCTGTCTCTTCGCTGTACGGAGCTAGACTGTCCGGGCTGGTTAAAGAGAAAATAATAGCATGCTTATCCTGGGAAGGATGGTGCTGACAAAGGGCATTTTTCTAAGTTCTCACTCCAGCCCTTGCTTGTTTTTCATGACTAAGGGCATCCTTTACTCAGATCTTAGGTGACTTCATTTTTCATTCATTTCTTTTTCTTATTCGAAGGGGCTGTGCAGGTCCTGTCTCAGCTGGACTGATTGTTAAGAAATTCTTTCCTGGCTCTCCTTAGCCCGCTGGCTCACCTTCAGCCACTCCATTCGTGTTGTTTTGCCTCTGTTTCCCCACCTGGGATGTTTATGTGTTACGAGAATATATAATGCATTATGTTCCCTGACAGTGCAAGTGCTTTGCGACTTCAGGAGGGAGACACTTACATATAAAGGGAAAGGCTTCATTAATAATTGTTACTGTTATTCATTATTTATACTTTAATGAAAAAGTAACTCCAGAATGTGTTTGATTGAATTATACCACGCTCCCTGGAATCCAACAAGTGCCTCTCATGTGCTTCTAAAGGCAGAATTTGTCCTTTAGACAGATAAAAATTTAATGAGGGCAACAGGAGCGCAGCTGTCTCTCAACATGGCTAATCACAGTAATGAAAGAGCCATCAGCCCCAAGGGCTCATAAATTTCCCTCGAGTTTCTTTCCAGGTAGGTGTTTCCTTTCAGTGTCTACCTTTCATTTCGGCGTCGGTGAGACTCCCATCCAGTACTCGTGCTGCCGCCAGGCTGATGAGAACGGCAGCCCCTCTGAGCATGGCTTACTTCCCACCCCTGCACGCTGGGCTTACGGGCTGATACATTTGGGAAGCAGCTTGGCTTTCTGCTCGACCGACGTTTACTGCCGTTGTCAAAAGGGGGAACTTCATATCTCTAGTTGACCCATAACACACACTGATGTAAATTGCAAGGCACCCTGCTCGTTTAATGGACGCAGTTATTGTGTGTTCATTAAGGGTTGTTAATGAAACGATCTCTACTGAAGCTGAACCAGGCCCTGCGGTAGGTTATGTGTAAAAACACTGTGCAACTCTCACAATTGATTTGGAACCCATGATTTTGATAGGTACCTAATTGTGTTAAATTACTTTCAAAAACATTTATTTAGGAAACACTTCAGCATAATGTCACTAGCATGGATTCTGCCTGTGATTTTCCTTCCTTTATTTTTTTTTCAGGGCAGTTAGGCTTAAAACCCAAATTAAATAATGACGAATTTCTTCAAGGGTATTTGTTAGATCTGAAATCTGGAAATATCCCCTGGCCGTGGTTCTCAAAGATATTGGGGTGCCAGTATCTCACTTATTTCAGAGCGCTTAAATAAGTAAGTCTTAGGGGCTCTAAAATTTTCTGGGCCTTTCTTAGCTTCGTGATAAGCTTGTATAAACTCCTGTTCTGGTATTATCTTTAATCATAATTAAAACTTCTGAATGTGTCCTAAGATATCCTTTATGCATAAAGCAGGACAAAAGGTAAATAAGCAGAAGTTGCTAAGACTTTGCCTGTGAAAATGAGCGTTTTTTCACTCCGTTGCGTTTTGTTGGGAATTTCTCCATAAAGCCCCCCAGCCTGTGGCCGTTGCCGCGTTATTTCCATCTTCTGCGATGACTGAGCCCTGTGCAGTTACGTAGAAATGCAGCACCCTACGAAATGGCGATTTCCCTCCCGCCCCGCCACCGCCGTGACGGATCCCCGAGCGTCTCCAGCTGCTCCCTCTGCCTTGGCACACCTCAGCAGGGACGGCCATGCCTCTGTGGTCCCTGCTATAGCAGAGTCATCCTCCGCCCCCTGCTTTCATTTCACTGCTCTTTTTGAAGATAAGCCTCAGCAGCAATCAGATTTGGCAGAAACACGCAGCTTCTGAGCGGCCGAGGTGCGCGCTGAGCGCCTTTTGTTCATGGCTGCGTCATAAAGATTGGTACTCGGATCGTGCTTGTGGGAGGGTGTTTTCTCAGAAATCCTTTTGCTCTTGGGAAAGAAATTGGGCAAAAGATGGTAATTTCTTGGATGGAGGAGGAGGAGAAGTCAAAGCACTCCTTTGGTGTC
>NW_009193255.1:86741-104991 GCF_000690835.1 Fulmarus glacialis
CAGCAGGAAAAAGATGATTATCAAAAAGCCCAGCAGACAAAGCTGTACCGAGTAATTACTCAGCGTTACCTCAGAAGGCCACCGCCCTTTTCGTTTCTTTTATCGGTAGGAGGTTGAGCTGTATGAAGTGTTCAACAGGGACGTTTCCATTTTACGTTCCAGTTGAACTCCTGCAGGGTTTTTTGACAGGTTTTTTGTGTGTCTTGTTTTGTTGACTGGCTTTCTAAGGGTTCTTTGTGTCCTTTCCTGGCACAGGGTACGGCACTTGACGTGAAGCCCTGCAATAACTAACGCACACGCTCGCAGCTCTCCAGCAGTCCTTGCCCAGCTGGCACGCCTTCGGGCTGTGCCGCGGGTCTGCCGTGGGTTTGCCACTGTATAAAATGAGAACCGTGGTCACCGTTCCTTACGCGGGTGCCCGAGGACTGTCTAATCCGAGTTTACCAGTGCTTCGGTGGTGAGATTCGCTATGCGTTTTTGACATTTTTGTTTAAAAGCTTCCTGCCTGCCAGCGTTTTGCTTAATTTAACACCTGCGAGAGCCTTTGGCAAAAGCGTTGAAGAGAAGTGGTCGAATCCTGCTAAAACCCAGCTGGCAGAGGCTGTAGAAAACTGTGATGTGTTTAAGTGTGAGTGTTTAACCACCATAAATAATGGCATGCTACCCATCACCATGCGGATGGTGACTGTGCTGCCCAAACACCTCGTGAACATTATTTGTTTTCGCTGACAGCGTACTTTGGAAACAGTTGAGTTAAAAAAACACTTAGGCTGTCTGCGGCGCATTGGCCGATGCGCTGAGAGAAGGATAGCTAGCCTCAGATGAAAACTTTTCTCCTCTTAAGTTTTTATTCTACATTAGAGTTCAGCTTTATTCAGTTAAGTGTTTTTCATACAAACTGCATCCTCAGTCCCTTTAGAGAGTTGAATGATGGTGTCAGCTGAATAATAACCAGCACAGGGGGAGAGAAGTTTGAGTCAGAAGTGAGATATTTTTCAAGGAATGCTTGGAAAAACCCCACGAATGTGTTTAGCTGTTTGCGTTATTTGAAGCATTGCAGCCTAAGGTACCCATTTCCAAGCCCGAATTGGTGTGCCTGGGGACGTACGTGGTCAGGATGCTCAAAGTTGGCTCCTGCAGGGACGTGACCCGATCTTTTTTCAAACGTGCTGTGTGTCTGCCGTTCTTACTGACCGCACCGCAGCTTGGGACTGCTCAGCACAACTAGCACCGCGGCTGCCTTACTCGGTTGCTTGAAATCCGCTTCTAGGATGCCTGAATTTTAGACACCAGGGATGGAAAACTGGCTCCAGACCTGCCAACCGAACACTGAAAGGTGGAGCTACGGAGGAGATGTCGTGCTCCAAATGAGGGGGCTTGCCGCTTTGGTCACTGAGTTACGCAGAAAGGTGCACTTGTGTGTAACCGCGACTGTTCAAACACTCCATCCCCTACCTGCCTTGCTTGTGCAATTGCTTGAGCGTTTCTTTCTTGCGTGGTTTTTTTTTTTTCCTTTGACTTTTCAACTTTGCTCTCTTCCTCCTCTTTGCTGCTGCTACTGTCTCCTGCTTGCACCGCACAAGCACGCAGCCCGCTCGAGAGCTCCGTGCCCTGCCTAGCAACCCGCACGTTGGATGATGAAATGCGAATGCAGCGCAGCCCCAGCGTGGGATGGCTCAGTAAGTCACGGGCGGGGGTAAGGGCGGGCGGGTTGGGGGCGATGAGAGGAAGAGGAAGGGGTAACTCGCACCAGCCGGTCCTCTAACGCTTGCTGCTGCATTAACAGCGGGAAGACTGCAAGCGCGTTCCTTGTGGAATGGCTGTGGCTCTGGGGGTCCGTGTTATCCCCACTATCCCCTCCCACTGCTCTATTTCACTCTGTCTTGCTTTTTTTCTTCATCTGGGATGGAACAGGTAGGTCAGCCTGCACTCCCCTTCAGGCGGTGGTCTCCCTCGCCGTCTAGTGACATTTCGTTTATCTATTGAAGTATTCTTTGGCTGTGAAAAGGGCTTCATGAACTTTGCCACCAATGCAGTATTATAAATGCAATGAGCTTAAATATTTTAATTTCCATATAAAATAAATACGAAAACAGGCTCCCTTTGTCATACAGCTAGCAGGCCCCGCCAGCTTTATCTCTCGGTGATGAGCTGGACTTTTCTCACACCCCGCTTCTCTCTGATTATCCTTTGTAAAACGTTACTTATCGGAGCCTTGCTGATCAGAGAGGAGCGTGCCGTTCCCCCAGGAAGGCACAGCTTACTGCGCTGACGGCGCAGAGACGTTCTTTATAGGCCATAGCAATCTACAGAAATCTGAATTTCAGGATGTTCCCCGCGAAAGATGACTATCGAGCCTACTAGTAGAATGAGATGATAACATGGAGGGGTTTGGACTGCTGCCTTACTTCTTGCACCAGTACTTGACTGAGCACAGCCGAGGAGAGGCTTGCCTTGCCTTTGCCGGAGAGGCAGTAATGTAAATTAGGCCTGAATCAGGAAATTTTCCTTAGTTAGCAAACTGCGTAAGGGTGGACGTCGTGTGCCGAAGTCTTTGGCTGAGGTCTCGGCAGCAGAAACTTTTTAATCTGCTGGTTTGTTCAGGGCTCTGAGAGCCTGCAGGCTGAGAAGCTTGTTGCTTCCTTCTGCTCCCATATTTCCTCTCGATTCGGAGGAGCTGCTCACCTGAGGACTCCCCCCCCAAAAAAAAAAGAGGGTTTTTTTCCCCTTTTTCAGGTCTTTCTCAGACGTGGCCTTGCTAGGCTTACCCCAGAGACTGAGATTACCTCGTGTCACTGTGACCTCCAAATGGTTGAGTCTGCTGCAGAGAGTTTCTTTTGTGAGCAGGCTTGTTATACAAACATTAAAAAAATGAGTATTGGACATGTCCTTCCTGGCTTTGGGTCTTCAAAGGGTCTTCAAACCGTTAGGAACGTGAGTCAGAGGGATTTAGGCTGTACAGATTTGGGCCACAGTGTCCACAAAGCCAAATGGCTTTTGAGCCAACATGGCACATGTTGCATCTTGCATTTCTAGCAGCACTTTTCTGTTAGTGACTTTGCTTGGCAGTCAAGATAAATTCAGGGATTTGGGGAAAACTTCTAAATGCAGGCTGGGACACTGTCAAGTTCCTTAGGTCAGCAAAGCTGGTAAAAGGTGAGGCTTGTGGTTTCCAGTCTGTGTTCTAGAGATCGTCAAAGTCAGTACTGAGGGACTAGTCTGAACTTGAGGACCTTGTAAGGCCTCTTCAAAAGATGATACGCACAGACACCAAACTTTAGGGGAGAACAGTCATATTACATGCTCAATTGTTTTGGCCGTCAGCATTAAGTGTAAAATTTCTTGCAAGGAGATGGAGATACGAATCGTCTTAGCCTGTGAGAACCCTATTTAAATTGGGATTATGAGACACTTTCTACCTCCAGAGAACAAAGAGTACGTTGTAAAGTTGTGGTGCTCAGATCTCTTAATGCAAGGGCAGTTTGATGACGGAAAAAGGGAGTGAATAAAGTCTGTGTGTTGTGCCAAGAAGCTGGAGCTACGGCTGAGGTCCTCACAGCTCTTTGTGGGGATAACTCTGGGAAACGAGCGCAGGTGGAGGCTTGCTTTCTTCTTGGGCTCGGGTCCTCCTTCCTGCTAGGAGCTCGGTCACTGACCGAAATAGGAGTGCTGTCACACAAGCAGTTTCTTCAGAGACAATACCAGAGCAGTGCTGAATTGCCAGCGAGGGGTTCATGGGCAGG
This sequence comes from Fulmarus glacialis, assembly GCF_000690835.1. Taxonomy (NCBI): domain Eukaryota; kingdom Metazoa; phylum Chordata; class Aves; order Procellariiformes; family Procellariidae; genus Fulmarus; species Fulmarus glacialis. The sequence continues at coordinate 90,485 of NW_009193255.1, forward strand.
AGGGGAACATTCCTCATCCCAAGCGCTCATGTTTGCAGGGAAGTGTGGTATTTGTTAAATCAAGGGTGAAACTGGAAAAGGCAGAGAAGTGTTTTGGCGCATGGGTCAGTCCAGGTCTGGCATAAATACGGGATGCCTTCAGAAGAGCTGCTGTGAGTTTGATGTGGTTATGTTGATCGTGTTGGGAGAAAGAGGCTGCTAACAAGAGGCGATAAAGTCATTAGCCGCTTCCTCTAGAAAGAAGGGTAATTATCTCCTAAGAAACGTTCACCCTTGGACATCTAATAAACAAAGCAAACAAATGTTGTAGTCTGGAAAAATACCAGCTGTGAAAGCTGTGGGCCCTGATTTTAGTCTGTTTACTCCAGAACTGGACCTAGAAACTTGGAATACCACCAAAGCAGTCTGCAGAAAATGAAGGGATACCTTCAGCAGATGCCTTTCTCTACAGCTACATAGTGCAGCTCTTCTGAATAAAATGCACTGAAACAGCATTAAACAACCGTATAAAATAAAATCATTCGTATTTTCTACGCTTGCTCAAAGCTTTTTGGAAGCCATACTTAGTTCCTTCTCAGTTGGAGTCATTAGCCATGCCAGGACTCCGAGGTCTCCTGGTAAGGCTTGAACAAGAGGAGATCAATCTCCGCAGTGCTGCCTCAGCGTCCACAGCAGAACAGCGGCTCTCCCAAAGCCATGAACCGGCCTCGGGCAGGTGGGCACTGGGGGACACCCCGCTCTGAGAGCAGCCCACCAGTATTCCCGTCTCTGCAGGTCCTTCAACTTCTCCAGATCTGTTTGACTCTGCCGAACTTTCTTGCTCAATTTCTCTCACTCGGTAGCACTCAGGTGGTAGAAACTGATAGAAACTTTGCTTTGACTCACTGAGCTGCGTGATACCAATTATCAGCGTGAACAAGCTTCACATTTTAAAGAAAGTGCTGCTCTGATTCTTTATTTGATGTTATTGGCTCAGATTTGCAAAGCAGCCGTGTGTATCTCTGCATGGAGCTTCAGTCTTTCACTTTAATTTACGGGGGCATTATATGCTTGTCAAGATTTCCCAGTATTGGCAGTGTATGTGCAACCTTTAAAAGATAATTAATTGCACCATACAAGAAAAAGGACCCCTGGGTTTCACTAATGGGCTTCAGGATTAGAATAACCTAGGTTTATTTTGGGGTTTTTTGTCCAGCTTTGCTTTTTACCAAATAGAAATATTTATTAAATATTCACATCACAGAAGGTGTTATGAACAAAGTGATGTCTGCACCATGTAACAGACACAGCATACGTGAGCAAGTTTGATCACTTTTTTCCTGTTTTGTGTTTATCTCCTACCTACAGATTCATATCAAACATTCAAGCAAAATTTCTAGACATTTTTAAGTCTGGCTTGCTAATAATTAATTAGGAGGATGGTTACTAATATAAGTAGCTTAAACCAGTCTTCCAAGTGGCATTTCTCACTCTATGAGTAAACATATTTGTAAAAACTTTGTAGGGTTAGGTGGGGTTTTAAATCTGGCTCGCAATAACAGCAGGAAGAGGAAAAGCTGGGGATGCCCCTTTTATAATATCGAATTTATCTAATTGTGCTTGGCTTTTGCTGTGTTGACGTTCCTGGGTGTGCAATAACACACAGCAGGTGTATTGTGATTCCAAGTGGCTCACAAGAAAGAACGCCTTAAGCCTGTCTCCACATAGGTTGAATACGTTGTAAAAAAATCCCAACTCTGGGAGTTGAGATCTTTTTCTTCCCATTCCTTGTTTTGATTTTTTTTTTTTGGCTGGGTATACTGATTTGTTAGAGAGCTTGTTTGCACTGGGAGCTGGTGAACACTGAAAACTTGCACTTTCATTTTGGTATGAATGTCAAAGCATAAGTTTAATCAATATTGTCTCGAAACATAGCCTAAGTTGGGAAATGCCTCAGTGCCATTTCTTTTTGAGTATTTTCTGTCTTTCCAGTTATGTTCATGGTCAGAAACTCTGTGATAACAGCTCCTGTTGCTGTGCTTCTGGTTCCTGCGAGCGTGGGTGAGAAGGGATGGGAAAACCTCAGAATAATTAAAAAAAATGCATGCTGACTGCTGTGGTTTATGATACTGTATCCATCCCAGAAGTCTTTTTTTTTTTTTTTTTAAAATAAATTATTTTTCTTCTTTTACAATTACGGCTATTGATGGGTTTCTTCAGTTTTAACTACAAACGCTTTTAGTGGTAGTGTAGAACTGAATTCTGAAATCATGGGGCTTTTTTCCAAGTTCTTTAGAACTATTTCCATATGTTCCGCTAGTCTCTGAGAACACTAGGATAAGTAGTCCATAAGGGAGCAGGCAGCTCCTTACTAGCTGTTTTGCAGTGCTTGACTGTCAGCGTGTCACGTTTACAGACGAGCAGTTGGTCTTTGAAAAAGAAATGGAGGTGACTGCTTCAGCTCTTTGTCTTTGGGGGTTTTCTTCATCTGTCTGGGGTACCTGGTGTCAGGAACTGGTGACTTTTGGCCTCCCAATGTGGTGCACACGTCGTTTTAATCAGTAAAATGCTTCAGGTTACTGAGCTTAGTTAATGAGCTTACTTGAAGAAAGGTAGATTTTTATTTTTGGCTGTTTTGAAGGACGAGGAGCTGCCATCCTCCCTCGCTGCGTGAGCTGCATGCCAAAGCCGGGGATGCTGAGGAGCACAGGGCAGATGCCGTCTGCCTAGCAGAGCTAGGGCGAGGGGTTTGCGGGTCGGAGTGACCACGAGGGTCCCCACCCTGTTGAAGGATGGGTTTGTGACAGGGTCCTGGGTGACCCGGCAGCATCGGTGTCAGCAGCCTGCTGCTGCTTTGCTTTTTCTCCCACAGGCAGGAGTTACGGAAAGTCCTTAGACTCTTTTGCTGTCCTAAGAGTCACGGGAACGCTGAGGGTCAGAAGTGACGAAGCGTTAGCATCTTAATATCCCATGTGCCACGTAAAGTCACAGAAAGCAGCCTGTCAGGGTCTTAAATTCCCCACATCAACCTCCCTTGTGCAAAGAAAGGTGTTGCTGTAGCCTGAGCCTCTGTGTTCTTCTGGCTGGATCGAAACCGGTGCTTTAATTGGTGTCGACATTGTTCTTACAGGCAGCCCAGCCATGACTCACAGAAACCTGACCTCCACCAGCCTGAATGACATCTCTGACAAGCCCGAGAAAGATCAGGTAAGCTGCAGATTGAGACTTCGCTTGGTGATGTGTATGGTTAGGAGCTGGATGTTGGGGAAAGAGGCTCTGTACCGTAAAACTGAAGCAGAAGAGGAGGGTGAACAAGGTGAGTAGACTATGTCCGAGTCCTGTGACTGGATCCTCCATTTCTTGAGCACCAGCCCTTGAAAACAGCGGGTGAAACTCTTGCAAGGCCTGGAGCAAGTGACACTACATACATGGCGTCTTGCTGATACCCATGAGAAAGGAGGGAAATAATCCAGATAGTGACGTGGTTCGGATCCTCTTCCTGAGGGTCTTCAGGGGTTCGAGCAAGGGTCTGCACAGGAGCTGAGGTCCTGCAGCGCGCCGGGGCGTGTGTTCACGAGGGCCGTGGGGTAGATGAGGAGCATTCCGGGGAATGTGTCCCTACTGCAGCAGCCGGTGGAAGAGAAGGTGCTCCCTCACCCTGTGCAGCCGTGCATGGCTTCAGAAAGGGAACTGTGCTGGCAGGAGACCGTGGAAGAACAGCTTCAAAACGGAGATGAGTAATAAAGTTAAAATTGGCCTTTCGTGCCAAGCCCCCACGAATTTGACCGATTTCTTAGACTAGGGTAGTGTTTGCGGTATATCGTATGGGCTGTCTTTGTGTGTGTTCTCGTCCTTTCTGAGAGCTGAAGAGTCTTGCCCCTATCTGAGGGTAAGAGGGAGTTTATTTCAACTCTTAGAAAACTGGTGTCTGAATAAGGTCTCTGTGCAAATTTCAAGAAAACCTTTGTCTCGGTTCAAAAAGTGGGTTATTCTCAAAGCGTGACTGTGTCTTTCGGAGAATCTTTTTTTTTCGTGTCTTTCAGCGTTCTCTAGTCCCATGGTTATTCTGAATGCAAATGAGAGTTACTTTGGAGAATTATTTGGGTAACGCAGTAATGCTGGCCTGCTGAGAATGACTCTAGTCCTTCAAATGGTGGCCGGTTGCAGTCTTCTGTAAGTGCAACTCTGCCTTAAAGGGACAGCAACACAATCCATGTAGAAAAGTGAGTTCAGAGTAATTGAATATTTAAAAAATAAATATATATACTTTTATATAAATAAACATACTTTCACAGAAAGAGAAGGGGGGCAACGTGTTTTGCATTGACTTCAGTGTCATTCAGAGTTGTGGCATACATCTATATTGGTTGGTTGGTTTTGCAAAATACCTGTTTCCTTTAATATATGCAGCCACACCTGGGGAAAGAGGATTGTAAAATAGCTTTTTTTCATTGGAAAGACTGCTACGTTTTATATTTTCAATCACGTTATAATTGGGGTTTTAGAGATAGACTAGCAGAAAACCAGGTCTGAATGTTGCAGCAGGCTTTGTAGATCTCAGTCGTGCAAACGGTCTCAATTGCCCCTCCTGCTGATACGTCTCAGGATGCATACAGATAATAGACTTTTTGTGTAGAATTGGGTATACAAATAGATATTTCGGTAGTGCTAATGGTGAAATCTGTTAATAAATCCAGTTTGGAAGTGCGCTCCACAGTTTTTAACTTTCAGTATAGATAATGCCTGACTGTTTGTAGTGAAAACCATTACTTGAAAACTTAACTAGTTGCAAAAAGCCGCTTAGTTAATTAGCCCGTGTCCTGCTGATGAACTTTGCACAATGGAACCCTTGTACTGTACGCCTTTCGAAGCTGGCCTGAGAAATCTCCTTAGATCTCAATTTTCGTTACTGATTGACTGAAACTCCTGTCTTGATAAAGTTTGTGAAATTGTGGTGATGCCTGGCAACTTTCTTGAGCAGAACTTCGCATGCCATACAGGAGGCAAGGGAATAATCTGTCATGTTACCCCAGGAGCTGGAAGGAGAACAGATTTTCTTGCCTTGACAGCAGAGTGACTGGCTTTCATTATTTCGGTATCCCATCTGGAAGCTTGACAGTTAATGAGGCCGTATAGCGAGATATGAGTCTGGTGGAGAAAGAGGCTATTCCAATTTTTATTTAAGTGTGTGTGTGTAAGAACTGCGACAGGCTGCAGTCAGTTTATCACTGTTGCTTGGAGCAGGACTGGGACCTAAGCCCTTTCATTGATCACTGTTTTTGCAAAGACAAAGGAGAGTATTGTGTGGCCATGTTTTAAAGGAAGAAGGGCTTTGAACAAACTTCTGTATACCTTCAATAACTTTCCTGTCTACCTACATCCTTAATTTTCAGTTCTGCAACCTTTAATGCTAATTGGAATGGTGCAATTAACAGTGTAGCGATATTATAGCCAGAATACTGCTTTAATCTGTGTTTCAGTAGGTTCTCACTGAGCAGAAAGACACCTACGTAAAATTAAAGTAGAGGTTCTGGATGCTCTCTCTTCGGTGTGCTCCTCAGCAGATTTTACCCTTTTGTTTCTTTTCGTTTCTGTCTCTATCTCTTTCTCTTCATGGAGCAGTGCTGGTGGCCAGTGCTTTGTGGCTGCAGTATGACCTCAAGCCCTCCCAGTTCTCAGGTTGGCAGGGCGGGTTTTGTGGTTGTCACCCACATGACAACGTGGAGAGGGACGCAGGACCGTGCCTTAGCACAGCTCTCGCCCTGTACACTCATCTAGCGGGAAGCAGTTGTCACGTTTTGAAGCAGCCGTACCTTCCAGTACTTCCAGCTTTCCTGGGAAAGTCGTCTTACCCCGCTACCAGCCTCCAACCTCAGTGATACTTAACTTTCTCCTTCCTGAGGTGCTCCGTCTCTGCTTAGCAACAGTCCCCTCGCGTACTTTTGGAAAAGCAGGCAGGTCCTGGGCATCCACCTGCGGCTTCCCTGCTCCTTTCCCCTTGATGTTATAAGGTCCAAGTTGAAAACTGGTGTCTCCCGTTGTATGACCCTGGATCATTCTCTGTGGAGCCAAACCAGGAGCAGAACTCTTGGCATACTGCAGGTGCCTCACCACTAGTGAGTACTGAATTTTTCCGTTCAATTCCATGTTTGCAACAACTGGTGGTTTCCAAGGATAGCCTTTGAGGTTAGGGGCAACAAAACAAGCCTGGAGAAGGACAGAAGAGGACACTCCGGGAGGGGGAATGCTCTATGCAGAAAAGTGGCACGTGTTGGCGTGTTACCTGATAGACTTGGCCACTTCTCTCTCCTCTTTGGAGCTGGCCTGTTACCGGCAGCAGTGCCTGAGCGTGGTCACCTGGGCCAGGCTGCTTTCAGGTGGCTTGGGTTGTGGTGGGTTTTTTTAGATAATCCAATTAAGGGGCAGTAAGCAGCTGGGACCTCAGCTACAAAGGCAAAAGCCCAGGTTGATCCCTCCAAACATAGGCACTTCTTCGAGGTGCTTGTTGTCGAGCCTGCTCTCCTGAGCTTATTTTTCAGTCCCTGCGGAGAGCTGGACTTGCAGAGTCGGTTCGGGTTTCAGGTGGGCTGGTTGCCACTTGGGCAATTGCCTCGCTAGCTGCAGAAGCAGACCTGCTAACGTAGACAACTCTGTGAAGAGGCTTAAGCTAGGAGAGAAGCATTTATGCTTTGGTGCATCTGTGCCGCGGCAGCACCTGGGTGAGGTGGGTGCTTCTGTCACAGCGGGGCGGAGAGGTGTTAAAATTGCTTGGGATCTAGTCGAGGGCATGGCAGTGGGGTGCACTAGAGAGCACTGGACGTGCTTAGGTTTTCCCTGAAGATATGTCAGAGAACGCTGCCGGAGGATGCCCTCCCTGAGGTTTGCAGGGACCTGTTCTGTGCTGTCCCGAGGAATCGGGAAAGATGCCGGTGTTCAAAGGCGAATGCACGATGGAGGCGGTGACAGTTGGATTGGCCTCCTCCAGGGACAGAGGAACAGTAAGCGATCAAGAGGAGTGAGAGAAGACAAGAACCCTCAGCTTTCCCGTGACCGAAACCTCTGTTTAACGCGGAGCCGGGCTCCGCTTCACCTGGTTAGATGTCCCGTTCAGCTCAGTGGCTTTCCCGCAGATTGCAAAGATGAGTTAGAAGACAGACTGCGCTGAGCATAAGGGACGATATTTGCCGTGGTCCCAAGACACACTGACGTGAGTCCAGCCAGTGGTAATAACAAGAGATAGGGTTTTATTAAAATCATAGTTAGCACTCAGATTTATCTGTATTAAGCATTGTGAGGTTGGTTCCTCTACCCTTACTGAAGGGATGGTTTTATGCTTACTTTGGATTTGCTTTTGGTTTGTTTTTCTCATACTCTTTGCTGCATTAATACACTTTTTAGAGTTAATCTTCTTACTGGGTAACCATTAAGCTCTTTCACAAAGAAAATTAACTTAGGATCCCTCTTGGAAAAGGCTGGGGTCAGGAGAGGACAGGGGACGCTCGGGCTTTTTCCGAAGGACCAGCTGGAGAAGTGCTGCCCGTTCCCTCGCTGCCAGGGCACCGAGGCATCCGCGGGAGGGGAAAGGGGAAGGGGCTCGCTGCTGGAAAGGCAAGGAAGGAGCAGAGACGCGCAGGCTGTACGCACAGATGGGGTTTTCCAAAAGGTTCTCCGTTGGCCTTGCTCTCTGCATATGACCGGCCCTGGCGCTAGTAATTTTACGACAGCGTTTATGTATATATTTTTTATATGTGTGTTTTATAGATAACTTTCATCTGGGTCTGCTCCCTGCCCTGCCTGAGAGGGCGGCCGCACGAGGGCTGGGGCAAGCAGTGCTCGGAGCTGGGGCTGGAGGTGCAAACCCAGTGCTCTGCAGCCAACCTGCTGCAGTATTTAAGACCTACGTGGTTGGCTTGTTCTTTGATAATTTTAGGATCACTGCACTAATTTTTACTGTCGTCTTGTCCTCTGAAAACAATTTCAGTGTACTGCTGTTCAGTAAAAAAACCCAAACAAATCTTGCCATAACTTAAATGTCTGTTTCTTTAGTCTCTCTTTCCCCACTGACATCCAGAGTTTACGGACATGTGATAAGCAGTTAGATGAGCAGCTTTAGCGAAGGAGAGATTGCTTCGTGAAAAATGGTGGAGTTGGAACATATTCGTTGGTCTTGTGTAATTCTCTTCCTTATATTTGGGACAGGATGAAGTAATTTTGCCATCAGAATAAGACAGCGTGAAATCATAAAATGATGTGGAAATCTGAAAGTAATGAAGTGCTGGGTTACTTGTAAGATTGGGATGTCTGCTAAATTAAAAATGTCATGTTACTCTCTTTCCCCTTTTATTTATGGAAAGCAAATGATTGTAAAGCTGAAACAAGAAGAAGGGCCAATTACCAAAAGGCAGAGTTTGCAGAAAATCTTTAACTGCGGAATACTCATCACAAAAGCTGCATCAATAATATAGATTCGGATCTCATGTGCCTGCGACAGACAAAACACAGTGCCCCCCTACCTCGACTGCATGTAGCTGCTGCTCGTGGTAGGCTGGTTGTCACGACTGCTGGGCTGTGGAAAGGGGAGTCAATGGGACACTGTTTTATTGTTTGTTTTGATCGTGCAGCGTCGGTTACGGTCAGTGGCAACACAGCGTATGGGCACCAGAGCTTTGCCGGAGCGGCTGTGCTGTCGGTACCGTGTTCGCCTGTATACAACAGATTGTAGGCAGCAGCGCGCCAGAATTTCTGGTTGAGCAAAAGTACGTGTATTTTTTCCAAGAGACGTTCAGCCTTGATTTACTCTTACGTTGTTATTTCGGGGCATTAGGTTCCGCTGACGATCACCAAAGTGTCGCAAAGTTTTTTGCCATCAGGTTTCCAGCTGAGCTCGTGGGGTAAAAAGCGATAACAGCATATTTAATGATTTCTACGAGAGGCAAAGGTTTGTGGGGGAAGAAGTTAAAAGGGGAAGAAAGCTTTTATTCCCATTTGCACTGCCACGCTCGATAAGCATGCTGTCTTGCGGGAGGTGTAACAACTGAAAAACAAAAAGGGGGAGCTCCGAAGGAAGTCCAGCCTGCCTGGGCAGCTTGCCCCGCAGCTAAACAAAAGGCTTTTGATTCATTCCTCCTGCCGCTCTCGTGTCTGTCAGCAGTGCTGAGCACCCAAACAGCTATGCGTGGTTGAGAGTGTATTATTTATGAATATCGAAGTCAGGTAATTTGCATGAACCGGCTCCTGTCTGCCATGAGAATGATGGCTTGATTCATTGTGCTGTATTACACCGCGATGGCGGAAGAGACTGGTTCAATATCCTGAGAGTCTTGCGGAAGACGCCAGGGCCGTGACTCAGACCGCTCTCATGATAAATAGCTTCAATAAAGGCCACCGAATTTTGATTTTGCTGTTTTACCATGGTTTTGCTTTGGGCTTGCTTGACGTTTCGGCAGTTTATAAGGATAACTAGGGAAGAGGAGGTGTGTTCCCTTCGGTTGTGTTTGTGTTGGCAGAACACTGCTTCTGAGGTAGCAGTGCAGAGAAGTGATTTGCCTTCATTTGTCTTACTTCATGAGCTGTTGGCTGCAGTTAACGTACTGGTCATTTGCAGCTAGATAGACAAACAGGGGCAGCGGCACTTTTGGACAATTTATTTTTCTTTTCTGTTTTCCAATTAATAAGTCAGCGTCTAGGCTGCCTGCTGACTCCTGGGCCCTGAGCTCCCTACTGCCAGATACATCAGTGGTACCGGAGTGGTGTCTGAAAGACCAGGACTTCTCACGGCGGGAGAATTCCTCCGGCTCCTGAAGATCGAGCTGTTTGCTCAAGTTCTTCTCTAACATCTTATTGAATAACACCAAACTGAAAGACCTAATGAAGGTTTCCTGAGCTGTCAGAAAAGACAACCTTGTGGTTTCCCCTAATCTGGTCCACAGCAGAGATGGGTCTAGAAGCAGGTGCTTCTGGTGGGCTATCCAGCAAACCTGGGGAAGGCGAGGGGGATGCACACGTCTAGGTACTTGCAGATTGTTCAACCAGATACAGTTAGAAAAGATCTAACGCTTCTGATGGTTTAGGTGCGTCTTAGCCAAGTTCTACATCTTCTATATATTTAATGCAAATAAGCTTTTCTGATATATTAATGTCTCTCGGCCACTTCCTCGTTTGGATTGCTCTTGTCTGAACTCCTGCCAGCTTGCAGGAGTTTTGCCTTCTGCCACAGAGGGTGCCCAGAACAGGATATGGAAGAAAAGCGCGGGGCGGCGGCAGCAGTTCAGTCTGCCGGGGATCAGGTGAAGGCTTGCACAGGGGCGTCCCAAACTGCACTCTTTGTTGCTGGTGGCATCCCACGCTCCTGGCTGGTTTTCTTTTTATTAACGCCTCGTCTGCAGGTCAAAGGGCTTGCCAGTGCAATTATGCCATGCCGGCGAGTCCGCATGGCAGACCCGCAGCCTACAGCGGCTGGAACCCCCTACCTGGGTGACCTGTACCGATGAGAAGTGATCCTCTGGCTGGTATGAGCTGTGTACGCCAGGAGATTGGGGGGTTTTCCACACGGCCGACTGATACGGCTGCCCCGGTGAGTCTGCAGGTCAAAGGGCTTGCCAGTGCAATTATGCCATGCCGGCGAGTCCGCATGGCAGACCCGCAGCCTACAGCGGCTGGAACCCCCTACCTGGGTGACCTGTACCGATGAGAAGTGATCCTCTGGCTGGTATGAGCTGTGTACGCCAGGAGATTGGGGGGTTTTCCACACGGCCGACTGATACGGCTGCCCCGGTGAAACTTCTACGTGTGGATTATGCCTACATCTGGGAGGTCGGCTTCGTGCTCCTGATCGCCCGGCTCTTCACCATCCGTCCCTCTGCGGCTACAGGTAACAGCGGCTGCTTGCCCGGTGCTGCCTGGGCGTTTTGCTAGTGTTCCTTTTCCATTCTCTCTTATTTTCAGTGCAGATCAAGATAGGATGTTCTGTGCCGTTTTCAGCTTTCTAGCCAGCTTCGAACTACGCTGCCACACACTGGCCTGTAGTTGCAGCATCTGAGTCACAAGTGCTTCAGGAGAATGTTTATAGAAGCGTCCCCACGTGATTAATCTGTGGAAATATTGGTGGCCTTGCTTATACTTAGTATTGCTTAAGCCATGTTTGGGCTGAACTCTCCTTTGGCAACGTACCTTGGAGCTTCACTCTGCCTGTCCCATGCAAGACGTCTCAAACCGCACCGTGCCTGCAGCCGCGTCCCTTCTCCGTGTGAGCAACCTTTTGGGGAGGACAAGGTTTTAATCCTCTTTGCTATGCCCAGGGGACAGTTTGTCATTTATGGTGTTAGAGCCGGGATTCTAAGTTAGCTCTTGACTCATGTAGTCTTAATAATTTGAAAATGTTTATGATTATTTTTTCAGCTTTATCTGTGAACGGAAGTGATTGAGAAGAGTCAAGTACAGCCTTTATCAGCCCCTTTGTTGCTGTAGCGCAAGTGGACCGTAGGAAGCTGGGGAAGTTCCCACTGCTGTTCCCACTTCTGTCCCTCCTCCCGTGAGAAATCCTTTGGCGCTCTGTTAAAATCTCCTTGGCAGCTCCCAATGGCTGAATCGCTAGGACTTCTTCAATGCTCAAGAAGTAAAATAAAGGGGACATTTAAAGAAAATCTGTCTTATCAGGGACCTGTTGTTACTGAGCTGATGCAATAGCATATAGAAAATTAATATATGTTGATAATAAGGGGATTTTACTGACCTGGTGTTAATCTCCACTTTCGAAGGGCTTGTATAGGGGACAAAAACCGGCTCTGAATTAATATGGTCAGTCAGAGAGAGGCACAAAACCCTTCTTATTTGTTGTGGTGCGTGCACTGTTTATTCAAACCGGTGTTTCCATATCAACAGGGAATCTCTGCCAAAGCCAGCTCTAAAGTCAAAAAAGAAATTGGCCTTGTTGAGAGAAACCCTCCCGCCTTTCCTGGGGGACCGATGGACGGGGAGGGCGCTGATGGGATCCCACAGTTTGGAATGTAGTCTGGTGATTAATGGTGGGAGCGATTCACTGCTTTTCCTGTTTGAACGTCTCCTCATCTCCACAGTCACAAGCAGACATTCCTAATTTTTAGGTCCGTCAGCCTGGGTGACCTACTTTTACTCCATGGAGCTCAAATGAAAATGACTGTCTTCCAGTACAGATCACTGCCACCTTTCTAAAGGAAAGGAAAAGTTTCTAGGAAGTTTAGTTAACTGGAATTTCATTTACTTTGGCCTTTTTTCTTGATGCAGAGGGCAGTTTGGCTTGCATCGTTTCTCCCCGCAGTGTATCAGCAGCACACCTCTAAAGCATTCCTGGGTAGCGGAGTTCTGTGCATAGACAAAACACAGGGCTTTGAAGGGACCCCTTGAGGTAAGCATTCATGGGATAATTGATGGGAAGGCGATCTTAAACATATATGTGAACAGATTGAGAATAACAGAGACACAGAGGCAGATTCGAATTCCTGGGGGAATTAACCTCTCTTAAGCACAACAGCTCAGTGTGGCTGTGCTCAAGTGTGGGAACCCCACGATGAAATATGGTGCTGCGATGAGGTGAGCCCACATACCCCTACGCAGAGTGAACAGAGGATAGAGTGAATTTTTAAATGGCCTCTGTTAAATAAGGCAGCCCTCAGCTCTTCTTCCCCCCGAACCTGCGGAGGGGTTTCTTCCCCCGAGGCTTTGCGCGTGCTCTCGGGCAGCCTGGTGCCGCCTGCCAGGCTGGAAAATCCCCCGTGTTGCACTTGGCTTTGATGCACCAGGAATTTGGGGAACTGGATCCCTTTTCCCTGTGATCAGGGACCGTTAAGCCTTCCTTTAGTGACACGAAGCACCCCGTATGCAGTTCGGCTTGTGACGGTAATCTGTCTGATCAGTGTTTATTTTGAATGCTCAGGGTTTGCCATACTTGGAGGGGGGAAGAGCTGCATGTAGTGGGTTTGAGTTTTGCTGCAGCGTGAGCTAAGCAGGGGCTGGAGCCTGCAGGCAACTCATACCCTAACCTTCACACGGGTTCCTCCCCTCCTTGGCGTCCCCACATCAAGCACTGACTGTTTGTAATAGTGCAATGCTGGAGGTTGTTGAATAGAGTGAACTTAGAAGTGGGATGTGGTAGAGTGAAAAAGAGCGGGTTGGAATGGACTCTTTGTTGGAGACGCTAAATGGGGTCTTCAGCTTGAAAAAGTGTGGCTTGGGGAAGAGGAGGGAGATTTGTAAAATGATGAAGGGCTTAAAGAAGAACAAGAGGGGTGGAACATTTTCCTCACTGGATGGGATAGTTCTGGTAGCTTTGCTTTCCCAGAGCAGGACTGCCAAAAGCCGCTCCTGGGCTTTTAAGCAAAAGCCTGGAAACTGTGTTTTTGGTATTTGCCAGAGAGATAGCATTCTCAATTTCTCATGCCAGTGGCGTTTGTTTTGGTCACTCAATTCCACTGACGATAGCAACTGAATGCTGCTAATGGGAAGGGGAATTCAAGCTTGCACTTCAGATCTTGCACGGCTGGAGGAAGGCGGGTTATGAAGTTAGTATCTGTTTATAGCTTCCTTAGGTGAAGTCAGTGGATGGCCCTTTCGTTCTGATTTTGTTTTATTAATATTGTTATTGCAAGGATGAGACAGGGATTATTAGTTATCTGCTGTATCAATGGAATAGCATTAGACCTGAATAACATTTTTTCTTTTATTTTTCCTTTTGCTGTAAGCTTGTGGGGGCTTCCCTGCTGCAAACTCGGCGGGCGCTATCATGGTGATACCCCATACGGGCAGCTGCTCTGCCCAGAGCAGAAAAGCTCAAATGAGTCATGGCCTCGCACTTCACTAACAGGTTTTCTTTTCACCCAGCTCTCCTTTCACTCAGGGCTGATTTTTCAAACAGGGCATAGCTGCAAAAGCTTTACGTTGTGTAAAATAGGTATAGGATGGCATGTGGATGGACTAGCTGGGTCCCATCTCAGTTAACCGGGACTGCCCTCCCCGTGCAACTGGCATTTAAATCCAAGCAATGCTAGTCAGGTGAGTAGTCAAAGTCAACAGGCGTTGATCACGGCGCTCAGTGCGCTGAGGTGTCCTGTGCAAGGGCGGAGGTAGCTGTGGATGCCATATGGCACGCTGCAGAACTCCGTCCCCAAAGAGCAATCGGTTTCAAGCTTTCATAGGCTTGTAACCTCAATTTCCAAGGAGGCTGTTCCTGAACGGGTGGTGTGCTTTACCTGCGCTCCAGCTCGCGCAGCCTGAGGTTTTTGGTTGGTAACTCTTCCTTAGGCTAGGGGTGATCAAATACAACCGTGACACATACGGGCAAACAGATTCTTCCAAAGATCAGTGCCTACATGTTCCTTGCAGGCTGTTCTGTTCTGCAGAGAGCATCGTTAACAGTAACGTGACTAGCTAAAGGGCTTCTCTAGTTACAGTTTTAGTGCTGTATCATGGGTTTTTGGTTAGCTTTGTGTTTCTGATGCTTCAGCTACTGACTCATTTAATGGAGTTTCCGCTTGCCTTGGGTATTCTCTTGCCTT
>NW_009193256.1:0-9342 GCF_000690835.1 Fulmarus glacialis
GGGGTGCTGGGGCGCGGGGCGGCGGGGAGGCCGGCGGAAAAGGGCTCGCGTCGTCCTTCTCGCTGGTCCCCAGACCCACACCGGCTCTTTTCTCAGCGAAGCCGGGACGAGCAGTCGGACAGACGGGTGGGGGACAGCCTGAAGGGGTAAAAACTTATTAAGGAGGCTATAGCGCGGCTGGGTGAGGATGTGGAGCTGGGAGGCAGGCTGCTCGTGAAGATCTAGATAACCCCGCTGGCATGGTGGGGAGGAAGGTGACGGCAGGGGGGAAGGTGACATGAGCAGCCAGAGATGGGGAGAGCATGGAATTGGGGAGGAAAAAGGATAAAATCCTTCAGTGACTGCACGGGATCACACACTGCTGGGCACCTTTTGGGGTTTGCTGCTGTCCTTTTTTTGCCCTAAACAAGGGCTTCGTTATTCAAGAGTCAATTTAAACTGCTGTATGAAATCTTCTCTTTTCTGTTTGGATTAAAAATGCATATATGGATGTGGGGGTGGTGGGAGATGGGAAGAAATGAAGGCTGATGGCCTTTTATTTTCTGCAAAACCATTTCTTTGGCTGTTTTTAGCGCTCTTAGTTTTGACCTTTTCCAGCTCCAGAAAAAAGTTTCCATGTGGAGGCAGACTGTTCCTAAACCTCTCCCCAGTTCCCTGCTAGCTATATCTTTTCCTCCTTGTGCTTTCACTGGATACAAAAATTTTAAGCAGCTACTGATAGAAATACAAACTGAACCAAGCAGAGCTCTCTAGTGCCTCCCAATATCACCCTTCCTTAGGCAACACCACAAATATTGCAGTAGCTACTAATAACGTCCAAACTTCTTACCAGTGGGAAAACATTCATCCCACCCCTGCAAGCAAAGCACGAGGCACAACTGCTCCAGGTTACCCTTCATTATGGAAATGCTGTTTCAGCTACAGCACTCAAAAGGCATAAATCCCCCCTAAAAAAGACACCGTTAATGGGTACAACCTGGCCACATCGCGGGTAACAGCCTCCACTTCAAAGCCTCTCCCCCAACCCTGACTTCAGCCTTGAGGAGAAGCTGCTGGATCATCCCTGGGTCAGGACACTGCTTACCATCAGCGACTTTGGATGTTTTGGGGCTTTCCTCCGGCGCCTCAGGGCTCCTGACGAGCGATGCCCACCTCCGGACGGGGCTCGGGCAGGCGGGGGGCTCCAGCAGTGAGGTCCGTCCTTCGCCCACTTCAGAGTTCAACAAGTCGCCATTACAATCAGAGTCCAGCTCAGAGCTAAGGGGAAAAAAGGGCAAGATGGAAAGAAAGTGGGACACGTCAGAAGACGCACGGCATGGAGGTATTCATTCCCCTTCAGTACAACAAGCACCAGTGTCAGCCCTGACAGCCATGTGGGCGGCAGAGAAATAGATGTTTTGCAGCCAGAGCTGACATCCTTGTTTTGCTTTTTTCGTTGTTGTTGTTATTACACGACTGTAATTTGCAGTAGGTGCTACACAGCTGAGATACCCCTATTCCCATCAGACTTCTGCTGCCCAGATTCACACCCACAACTGCTACGCTCAGCACCTGGAATCAAACTGGCATCGAGAGAGACTTGGGGTGAAACACCACACTGCTCAGTTAGCAGGGACGGGTCCTTCTGCCCGCAAGGCTGCACCAAGATGAAGAAAGGGAAATAATGTGGCCAGCAGGAGTAGGGAGGTGATCGTGCCCCTGTACTCGGCCCTGGTGAGGCCACACCTCAAATCCTGTGTTCAGTTTTGGGCCCCTCGCTACAAGAAGGACATTGAGGTGCTGGAGCGTGTCCGGAGAAGGGCAACGAAGCTGGTGAAGGGTCTAGAGAACAAGACTTATGAGGAGCGGCTGAGGGAACTGGGGCTGTTTAGCCTGGAGAAGAGGAGGCTGAGGGGAGACCTCATCGTGCTCTACAACTACCTGAAAGGAGGTTGTAGCGAGGTGGGGGTTGGTCTCTTCTGCCAAGTAACAAGCGATAGGACGAGAGGAAATGGCCTCAAGTTGCGCTAAGGGAGGTTTAGACTGGACATTAGGAAAAACTTCTTTACTGAAAGAGTGGTCAGGCCTTGGAACAGGCTGCCCAGGGAAGTGGTGGAGTCACCATCCCTGGAAGTATTTAAAAGACGTGTAGATGAGGCGCTTAGGGACATGGTTTAGTGGGCATGGTGGTGTTGGATTAACGGTTGGACTTGATGATCTTAGAGGTCTTTTCCAACCTTAATGATTCTATGATTCTATGATTCTAGCAGCATTTGCAATGCCATAATCCGCCTAGAAGCAAAGCACGAGGGTCAAAACTCTACACTTCCCCTTTTTCCCACAGATTTTTGGAAATGAGGCATGCCGTAGAGAACTCGCAGGAGGCCAAATCCAGGGCAGCCCACCCCAACTGCAAGGCGGGCTTCACCTCCCAGTTCAATATGGTTATTGCTGGACCTCGCCTCATCTCCCATCTGGGACCTGGAACCAGCTCCCCTCTCCGGGTGGCAGCGGCTGCCGAGTGCCCGTCACTTGGCAAGCGGCAGGGGAGGCGCAGCCCCCTCCTGTCACACAGATGCCTCTGCACTGGCGCTGCCAGCAGAAGATAAAACCAAGGAAGGTAATGAAATGCTGAGGGGTAGGAGGCTCTCCTAAGCCTTCAGCAGTTTGGGGGAACCCATGCTGGAAATCATGCAGCATCAGCCATTTCAACCTAGAGGTGACAGATGATGCCACGCTGGCATCCGTGGCTCGGATGAGACCGCTGTAAAACTCAGGTATTTTGCTATTGCACCAGCATCATTTCTTACCGTGTGTCGGGCACCTCACGGAGCTATGAGGAGGGTTTTGGACCACAGCGAGCTGCTGCACTTGGTCCTGACCCCACTTCTGGGTGCTGAGATACAAGACGAAGAGGGAGCCCCGAGGAGAGGGGTGAGGACAGCCACTGGCCCAGCAAACAGGGCTTAGGCAAGAAGTTGGAGGAAATTGTAAGCACCAGGCTAAAGAGGGTACGACTGAGTGAAGCTACGTGAATAGCCTTCAACATGCAAAAGGCACCTATAGGAAATGAGGAAACAAACTCTTCGGGAGCCACTGGGACAGCCCGTTGAACAGCGAGTGCAATGAGGCACCTGAGCTGATCACAGAGGCAGATTTTGGCATCCCCTTCCTTAAATGTAATTAAAAATATGCCACACAAACACATGTGAATGGCATACACGTCATGACCTTGCCTCTGGGCAGGAGAACGACTGTTTGAGGTGATTATTAGTCCTTTTTTCAATAATCATGGGATTTCTTTCATCTCTAAAGGCCAGACTGTAGGGAACAGGCACTTTCGGGACTTCAGATGTGACCATATTCCCACTGCCATAAATAAGCATGCCACCATCCCACTCGGCCTATTTTTAATGCAAACAATACTGCTAACCTAATTCATAGATTTATTGTGATGATTAATAGCTCTACCTTAAAAAAAAGGATCTTACGCCATGAGTAGTCCTGTTGGCGTGGCAGGAGAAAGCTGTTTTGTGTTTATATAGCACTGCCTTGTAGAAAGTAAAGATTTATTGTAACAGCCCAAGGCACAGCCTAGGAGGCAGGAGGAAGAAGAGCTAAAGGAAAGGCTGCAGACAGTATAAAGCCAGGGTAAATGCCATACGGGTAGCGCCCGCCAGTCCTGCACCCCCCTTTGCCCAGATCAAGCCAGCAGTGCTGGGAGGCCGGGGCCAGCAAGGCAGCGAGGATGGGAGCCCAGCTCCAGGTGCATTGCTTTCTCGGTAGGCTGAATCAGAGTGGCCTTAAATTTCACCACTAACACATACTTTTTAGGTGTCTTTCAAGCTGTGTCAAGCATTCAGATATATATATAAAAATATAAATATATGAAGTCTTTGATAGCTGAGATGCTGTGTGATGGGGAGATACCACACTGAGATTGGGCAGAGCGCCACACAAAAGAAAAAGAAAAAGACCTGCCATTAACATTGATTGATATATTTCTGTTTTAAAGAGCAAAATGTTTATTTTCCTTGGCTGGCAAGGATGTAAGTGCTATAGTACAAAGCTTCTCCTCTGCTCTCTGCTTGATAGGCGGTCATTATTCACAAGTACCTAAAGCCTGAACTGCAAAGCTGTGTCACCGAGCTGGTCGTTTTCCCCATCCCACCGAGTGCCCCGCAGCCAGCTCAGCAGTGCCATTTGTCACTTGCTATTTCTTTCATCCCCCCACTTTTAGGCAGGGGCTGGCCTGCCAGAGGGGTGTGAGGCGAAGGGCGCCTGAGCTGCCGCAGCAGCGGGAGGCTGACCTCGGAGCTGCTGGCACCAGCTGCGCCGGTGACAGATGTGGCACCAGCCCTCGCACCGCGTCCCGCTGGCGGGGAACCAGGGGCCTCGCCGTCCAGCCGCAGGGGCTGCCGCAGGGAAGGGAGCTGATCCCTCAGATCAGAGGGATTAGCCGACTCTCACGGCTGCCCGGGCCCCGCGGGGGCACCAGGAGCCAGAGGGTATTAGCGAGGGATACAAGCGCACGCTCCGCAGGGAGGTCTGTCAAACAGGTAGGAAACCCTTCCCCGAGCTCTCCGTCCCCCATGAGAGAGGAACCCCAAAGAGGTTCCCCGGAAGATTACCCAGACCCATGCGGCAGAGCACAAACGTCATTTAAAACCACCGCAGGGAAGAGCAGAAAGCTGCATTTCTAAAAGGGTTGCTCTCCACACAGCACCACGAATAGGTGTTTAAAGGATGTCGAGAATTTGAATGAGGTTCCTTACAGAGCAATAGCTCTGTGTTTGCAACAGTTGGCTTTGGGTTTGCCTTTTTTTTTCCCCCCTCCCTTCTTTTTTTTCCTCCCCCTCTTCTTTTTTAGTTCTCAGTAAGGAAAACTGCCTTACTTGGGAGATACCAATCTCATCTTTAGACAGAATGAACTCCCACAGAATACTGCCCAGAAAGCCAATATATACTAATTTGTATGCAGAAATTGGGCTTCCTCTGACAGCTCCCCAAGGGTCATCAAATTTCAGATTTCTTAGGGGTGGACAAGCCCTCAAACACCCCGAGAGAGGCCCGGGGTGCGGAGCTG
The DNA here is from genome assembly GCF_000690835.1 of Fulmarus glacialis. Taxonomy (NCBI): domain Eukaryota; kingdom Metazoa; phylum Chordata; class Aves; order Procellariiformes; family Procellariidae; genus Fulmarus; species Fulmarus glacialis. The sequence goes on from NW_009193256.1 coordinate 5,066, forward strand.
CAGGATGATGCCCAGGGTGGGAGGCGGCCACATCACAGGATGCACCTTTTGCCACAACACACCCACTGCCCTAAGCTCTGAACCGACATTTTTTGGTACACAAAAATCTGAACCTGGGCTGATCAGGGCAATGCTTTTCTCTCCGATTCAGGCCCCTGTGTGGGATGCACATGTTTGACGATTTTCTGCAAAGTGAGTCATGTGTCTGGGGGATTTATGGCTGCGGTAAAGAACAATTGTTATTCTGAGCGGTTTGTCTTTTTCTTTTTTTTTTCTCCCCAGTTGTACGAACATTCAGTACTATATTTTGTTATATTTTTCCTTAGTGTTCCAGAGAACACCAAGCTGCTCTTATGGGTTTTTTATAGGCTCACTTGTATTTTAAAGTACCTGCTTGCATCACTGGTGACCATGACTCGGATAGCGAGAAGATTGTGCTCCGTCATCTCCTCCTCGGGGATGACCCTCACGGTGGCCCACTCCGGGGAAGGGGGCGAGAACCAGTTCTCCAGGTTGTGGCACTCGGGGATGCTCTTCGCCTTCTTCGGGGAGGTGGGCTCGTCAGCCGCAGGCAGGCAGTGGTCTGGGAAAGCACAAAGGCAATAGCAGGGCGTTAGGGGAGGAGGGAGTCCACGGCGGGGACCTCACCCCCACCTTCAGGTGGTCCTTGGCCATCACCAGCGGTTTCCGCGTGGGGCTCCGTGCTGTCCCCACGGGCGCAGGTAAGGTGCGTGCACCGACACCTGGCACAGCAAGAACATCCCTTCAACCCGGTACAGCCCCGCCGGGATTTGTCAGCTCGGATGCAGAGAGAAGGAAACTTCAGGGGCAGCCTCAGTTTTTGCAGCTGCAGGTCCTCGCTCTGCTCCGTGGGACAGCTGTCAAGGTGGGTGCAGTGGCAGCATTAAGACATGTGCCAGCCACGCAAGCAGGGGTTTACGGCCTCTTTTCAGGCCCCCGATGTACGTGTGCATGTGGCAGGAGGCAGATGGACCAACCTTGCTTGGGTGGCTAAAACTTCAGCCTTTTATTGCAAGTTCAGGTCAATTTAGGACAGCCGGAGTGAGCAAAATAAACACAGGCTCTTCAGGTTATTTTTGAGTGTGTACAGCAAATACAGACACTGATTTGGGAAAAGAAGTATCATCACAGCAGTTAAACAGCACCATCCTTGAACTTCGCATTCAGGCAGAAGGAATAAAGAATAAAGCCAAGTTTCCCTCGCTCACCCCAAGTGATGCAGACGGAGCCAAAGACAGCCAAACTCCCTGTGAAATCCTTAATTTCTGAGCAACCTCATCTACCCACAACCTCCTGCTCAAGCAAATACAAATGTATCGGCTGCACAAGTTCCCCTGGGGCTCAGTGCAGAAGGAACAAATGACAAGCTCCAGGAGAGTGGCTTTGCTCAGTTCACATCCCATGTGTGGTGCTTTCGCCACATTTAATTCAACACTGTTGCTTCTAATTTACACCTGTATAAGTGGAAAAAAATCAGACCTGGGACATGGCTTATTATCTCACCTATTAGAGCAAACTATCTAGTAAACATCAATTAAATTCCTCTCTAACTTGCAGCTCCTCCATTTATTGCAGGAGTTCACCCACCGCTGCCCTCCACCTTGCAAGGGTTTTTAACTCGAATGCCAAGCGCGAATGAACGCGGAAAACAAACCTGCCGGGAGCAAGAGTGCTACAAGCAAATCCCAGACGCATCAGGAGGATTACATACGCTGCAGAGCCCAAGCGCTGGCCCTCGGGACCCTCCAGAGCAGCAATTCCCCACCTGCAGTCCCTGCGTCTGCCCCTGGGTCGTCGCACACGGCTGTCCACTCGCAGCCGAGAGGCAGCGGCCGCTGGGCACTGCTGCTCCTGGGAGCAGACGCAGCAGGTATTGCAGGGGCACGACCTGCACCACGCTGAGCTCTAACCCCGTCCCAGACGGTCTGTCCTTCGCTGTCCCCTCCCCCTGTTACCATTTCTGTGGAGCTGTCCTCAACAGTCCTCAAAACAACCTGTGACAGCAGAGCTACGCTTTTTTTTTTTTTTTTCCCAAAATTCAGGTAGCTCCCAGCCTCCCCCAGGAAAAGAAAACTGGTGTTCTGAGCTTCTGCACCTCTCCCAGTTATTGTTTGTGCTCACCCCCTTTCTATGTTTGAAAATAAACACCACCGAGGAAAGCCCAGCTGCTGGTGGCAGGGATGACTGCTCTACAGGTACAACTCTTGTGCTGGCCAGGTGAAGCTCCCTAACTTGTGCTCACAGACTGAGTAACATGGCTTTACAGTCATTTTTTTTTAGTAGTTTTACTGATTACGCTTTTCCCAAGCAGCACAGAGCACTGCACTTTTCAAAAGGCTGTGGTGAGCTCTGGTTTTTCACCCTTCATAAAAGACAATGTATTTTCTTGGCTTAAAAACTCAAGACTTCACTGCTCACAAGGGTTTTGTGTGGTTTGGTTTTTTTTTTAATTCTTCTACTTCTTTGTAGAAGAAGCCAAGGAGGATGGAGGAGTGGCTCACTGCTTCTCCAGAATAAGATGCTCCCATGTGAAAACACATGCTCAGGCTCTACGTCCAGCTCACCAGCACCACAGCAGCCACATGTTTCTTGACCGCAGAGATTTCATTTCCTTTGGGAGATGGAGGAAATTCATCCCTCTCCGATTTTTATGTCTGACTCCTACTTCGGCCCAGCCAGGCCACCCACCCCAAAGCACTCGCGGGCAGTGCACAGCAAGCCCAGCAGCGTTCAGGCACCCACGGGTCAGGGGCACGGCTGCCTGCAGGAGGGCAGAGCTGCCCTTCCTCGCGGTGGGCATTAAACCCTCCTGGGAACGGCCCCCTCTCCCTCAGAGCTGGGCTGGACCACGATGTGCCATTTCTACTCTCCAGAAGCAAAGTAGAAAGCAGTACTGTGAGCCAATTTGTAAAACCTAAGTCCTTCAACTCAACCTTCTCCTGAAACGATGCTGCATTTTATATGAAAATCAGAGCAAGCAAAACCAAACAAAAGTTTGCCAGCTCTGCCTATAAACTTTGTACCCACGCTGGCAATAAGCACTGCCCGGGGTTGCTGCAAGCGGATGTTAAAGAAAGTCAGTTTTGCCATTTGCTTGCACACTCAGTATGTATTCCCTTCCCATCCCACACACTAATGCTTTGCCCGCCACGCTAACAGGAAAGAGGAGAAAACATGTTTATGACTAACAGACACACAGCTGGAGAGCATCGAAACCCACAGACAGACAGACTACCTAAAACGATTCCCAGCGTGGTTCCTGAATGTGAACAGATTTCCAGTCAACAAGTCCCTCTGCAATGGCCTGTCACACATCCAGTTTTCAATCATTATAGACATAATAGTCAGAGCTGGTGAAGGACCTCAGGATGTCATCCAGGCCACCGGATGATGGTGACGGATGGCACCATCACCCCTCTCTGAAGAGCTACGTTTCTGTGCTTGCTTCTCCCCTCCCCCTCTTTTTTTTTTTTTTGGTATCATAGTATCTCCCCATCTTGAATTCTGTACCTAGAAGCTGACCCTCTCAGGAATCTGTTAGACAGCAGAGTCCTTTCTGAGCAAGGTAAGTTTGCATTCACAGTGATACTAATCAGGTTTAAGATCAGCATCCTGCATTAGCATCCATCTCAACCTAGTGAAAGATGTCCCTGCCCATGGCAGGGGGGTTGGACTAGATCTTTAAAGGTCCCTTCCAACCCAAACCACTCCAGGATTAGAAAGCAAACCCACTCCTTACCAACATATTTAATCTATATTTGTATAGTGATATATAAAGTTGAACAAACTACGTTGCACTCAACTCCATAAAAGCAGAAACTGGACCGCCTTGTGTTTCAGTGCGTGGGATGCCACATGTGCGCGTTAACTCAAGCACTGGGTCACACATTCTGCAGGACATTCGAAAAGACTAAAGTTAGTACTGCTGTTTCTCCTTGCAGGGCTGCACCTTGAGTAACAGACTCAAACAAAAGGCAAAGATGTCCCAGATGCCCAAGTGTCAGGGTTTTTTTGTAAGCTCTGACGATGTTACACAATTGCCTGGTCTCCCCTAAAAAGCAGCCCTTCCTGCAGCGCTGGACTGACCCCCCAACCCCGCAGGCAGGCGCTGCATGGTGAAACGCAGCCCGCCAGAGCATTTCGGGCTCCCACAAGAGAGAGATTTCAATCCCCGAGAACAAGAGGCATACAGACCGAGTACAGAGAGCAGGGACAAGCTGCTGCTGGATTCGTGTAAATGCTGCGGAGGAAGAGCG
>NW_009193256.1:9369-10557 GCF_000690835.1 Fulmarus glacialis
AGGCCTGGAGCCCGCCTGGCAATTACCACCTGCCTCTCCACAGCAATGCAAACAAATCCAATCGGCCATCAGCTGCAACTCCACCACTGGCCATCACTGCCATTAATTTTAAAGGAGCATCAAAAAGGAGAAATATGATCCGATATAAACAAGGAATTTAAAAAGAAAGCTGAGACTTCTTTAAAGCTCTTACTTTGCACAAAAAGATAAGAAGGGCTGCCTGAACTAATTTCTCCTGAATCAGCTCAAAGGCTGAGTACTTACAGAAGGCATACATTTATGCTCCTGAGCAGATGCTAGGCTAAATAAGAAGCAGCCCTCATACCTCTCCATTCCAGCTGGGAGCCTCGCAGTTCTCCCTGCATCCCGGACAGCCACCCATCCTTGCAGCACCAGCAGTCAGGTCCTCAGCGAGACGTCGGCACAGCGATGCTGAGCGGGAGGACACTGATTTTTTGGAAATCTGACTCCAGGGTAGAAACCAGGCTCTAAACCTCAGTGCCCTGATTCCTATCACACTGCAGGTTGAGAGTTAAGCACCTCAGACTGGCACCTCTAGTGATCATTGCAATTAACTGGTCACGGACCGAGCAGGCTGATAAACTGATCCTCGTGGAGGAGGCAGACAGAGCCTCGCTGGAGGCTGAGCTGGGCTCAGGCAGAGGATAAGCCCAAGTTGTTCGGCACTTCTGGGCACATGCAGCAGCCCCCATTGCTGCCCCTGCTCTCTGGGGAAACTCAACCTCTTGCAGAAGGATTGAGGGGGACATTCAGCTCCTAAATCCAAGGTGGCAATTCCCACATAAGCTCCGAGATATCTAATTTTGCTAGTGTTTGAGTCCTTTCATAAGTCTGTGCCTAGCTGTACGTACCACGTTACCCCACTTCTTCACCAGAAGACACAAAAATGGCCTTATTGCTATTCCCAAAGGGGAAGGGGCATGCGGGTGGACCAAGCCACTCGTCCGAGATCACCCAGGCAGCCTGTGACGCGGCAGGCACCTCCCTGGCCAGCCAGCGCTCTCGCTCCACATCAGGTTTCCTCCCCAGGACAGGAGATTTTCTACTAGAAGTTAAGAGACTGAGTCAGAGGAATTGAGCTTTGTAAGATAAACACATACAGTGTAAAAGCTAAAGAGGCATCCGGCCTGCGGGACAGAAAAGGGCACAGCCCTGTTTCATGCTGAT